>NC_091293.1:71491374-71546374 GCF_038502225.1 Cherax quadricarinatus | reverse complement strand
TGGACTTCCAGCAGGCATGCGTGAGCGTGTTTGATAGGAGTGAATGGAGACAAATGGTTTTTAATACTTGACGTGCTGTTGGAGTGTGAGCAAAGTAACATTTATGAAGGGGTTCAGGGAAACCGGCAGGCCGGACTTGAGTCCTGGAGATGGGAAGTACAGTGCCTGCACTCTGAAGGAGGGGTGTTAATGTTGCAGTTTAAAAACTGTAGTGTGAAGCACCCTTCTGGCAAGACAGTGAAGGAGTGAATGATGGTGAAAGTTTTTCTTTTTCGGGCCACCCTGCCTTGGTGGGAATCGGCCAGTTTGATAATAAAAAATAAAAAAAAAAATATATTTATATATATATATATTAATATATATATATATAATATATATATATATATATATATCTATATATATATATATATATATATATATATATATATACATATAAATATATATATATATATATATATATAAATATATATATATATATAAATATATATATATATATATATAAATATATATATATAGAGAGAGAGAGAGAGAGAGAGAGAGAGAGAGAGAGAGGTATTGGGAAGATGGAGGGAATATTTTGAGGAATTTGTTCAATGTTGATGAAGATAGGGAAGCTGTGATTTCGTGTATAGGGCAAGGAGGAATAACATCTTGTAGGAGTGAGGAAGAGCCAGTTGTGAGTGTGGGGGAAGTTCGTGAGGCAGTAGGTAAAATGAAAGGGGGTAAGGCAGCCGGGATTGATGGGATAAAGATAGAAATGTTAAAAGCAGGTGGGGATATAGTTTTGGAGTGGTTGGTGCAATTATTTAATAAATGTATGGAAGAGGGTAAGGTACCTAGGGATTGGCAGAGAGCATGCATAGTTCCTTTGTATAAAGGCAAAGGGGACAAAAGAGAGTGCAAAAATTATAGGGGGATAAGTCTGTTGAGTATACCTGGTAAAATGTATGGTCGAGTTATTATTGAAAGAATTAAGATTAAGACGGAGAATAGGATAGCAGATGAACAAGGAGGCTTTAGGAAAGGTAGGGGGTGTGTGGACCAGGTGTTTACAGTGAAACATATAAGTGAACAGTATTTAGATAAGGCTAAAGAGGTCTTTGTGGCATTTATGGATTTGGAAAAGGCGTATGACAGGGTGGATAGGGGGGCAATGTGGCAGATGTTGCAGGTGTATGGTGTAGGAGGTAGGTTACTGAAAGCAGTGAAGAGTTTTTATGAGGATAGTGAGGCTCAAGTTAGAGTATGTAGGAAAGAGGGAAATTATTTCCCAGTAAAAGTAGGCCTTAGACAAGGATGTGTGATGTCACCGTGGTTGTTTAATATATTTATAGATGGGGTTGTAAGAGAAGTAAATGCGAGGGTCTTGGCAAGAGGCGTGGAGTTAAAAGATAAATCACACATAAAGTGGGAGTTGTCACAGTTGCTCTTTGCTGATGACACGGTGCTCTTGGGAGATTCTGAAGAGAAGTTGCAGAGATTGGTGGATGAATTTGGTAGGGTGTGCAAAAGAAGAAAATTAAAAGTGAATACAGGAAAGAGTAAGGTTATGAGGATAACAAAAAGATTAGGTGATGAAAGATTGGATATCAGATTGGAGGGAGAGAGTATGGAGGAGGTGAATGTATCCAGATATTTGGGAGTGGACGTGTCAGCGGATGGGTCTATGAAAGATGAGGTGAATCATAGAATTGATGAGGGGAAAAGGGTGAGTGGTGCACTTAGGAGTCTGTGGAGACAAAGAACTTTGTCCTTGGAGGCAAAGAAGGGAATGTATGAGAGTATAGTTTTACCAACGCTCTTATATGGGTGTGAAGCATGGGTGATGAATGTTGCAGCGAGGAGAAGGCTGGAGGCAGTGGAGATGTCATGTCTGAGGGCAATGTGTGGTGTGAATATAATGCAGAGAATTCGTAGTTTGGAAGTTAGGAGGAGGTGCGGGATTACCATAACTGTTGTCCAGAGGGCTGAGGAAGGGTTGTTGAGGTGGTTCGGACATGTAGAGAGAATGGAGGGAAACAGAATGACTTCAAGAGTGTATCAGTCTGTAGTGGAAGGAAGGCAGGGTAGGGGTCGGCCTAGGAAAGGTTGGAGGGAAGGGGTAAAGGAGGTTTTGTGTGCGAGGGGCTTGGACTTCCAGCAGGCATGCGTGAGCGTGTTTGATAGGAGTGAATGGAGACAAATGGTTTTTAATACTTGACGTTCTGTTGGAGTGTGAGCAAAGTAACATTTATGAAGGGGTTCAGGGAAACCGGCAGGCCGGACTTGAGTCCTGGAGATGGGAAGTACAGTGCCTGCACTCTGAAGGAGGGGTGTTTATGTTGCAGTTTAAACTGTAGTGTAAAGCACCCTTCTGGCAAGACAGTGCTGGAGTGAATGATGGTGAAAGTTTTTCTTTTTCGGGCCACCCTGCCTTGGTGGGAATCAGCCAGTGTGATAATAAATAATAAAAGAAAATTATCATAAAGCCAGGAATAAATTCGATCTTGGACCATCACTCTGCACAGGAAACAAGTCAGCCACTAAACTCGACAAAACCCTTAGACAACCAGCAGACGCTAGTCGATGAGTCAGACAGCAGGGAGCCCCAGGTGACCTTCGACTCTACTGTTTGCTACTTCATTTTACCTCCGATACACAAGTGATTTGTAACATGCATTACAATTTACGGAAAAGAGTAGATATTTTTATCACATGGACAGCAGTGGATTTGAACTCAAGCTTCCAGTCTCCGCCCAGAGTTGAACTTTCTGTTTGAAGAAATGGGAGAGGAGAGGAAGAAGCTGGGCGAAGCAAGAAGAAGGGAGTAGCGGGGGAAATAAAAGAGAGGCATGGGGTTAAGAGATAAGTAGAAGATTGGAGATAAATATGAATTGAAGAAAATATAAGAGACGGAGGGGGGAAAGTGGGGAAAAAGAATGAAAGGAAGGGAGAGGAGGAACGGGTTGGATAGGATAAGGTGCGAGAAAAAGACAGAAGTTGTGGAGAAAGGAAAAGTGTGAGGAGGGGCGATGGGGAGAGAGGAAAGGAGATGTGGTTAGAAGAGAAAAGAGAGGATGGAAGTGGAGAGAAGATAGAGAAAATAAACACGAGAAGAAGGGTAACAGTGCGACTAATTAACGCAAAAACTCCAACGGATGAGTTTCTCGATAATTTTATAAATATTTGTGCAAGTTTGTGAGTTTCGGTGTTTTTCTATAACTCATTCCCGATAAGAGTCAGTGAATAAACTGCCACAAGCCTCCAAGTTTGTGAGTTTCGGTGTTTTTCTATAACTCATTCCCGATAAGAGTCAGTGAATAAACTGCCACAAGCCTCCTGGTACTCAGGAGCAGGTTTTAGCTTATACGACATTCCAGAATTTTAAATGGGGTGGGCGTCCCTTGAGGGGAGCATTTTTGTTACACTATTTTGAATGACACGTCAGTTTAAAAGCATTTTAATTCTGATTTAAAAAGCATATGTCTTTCCAAAATATTAATTTGGAGGTAGCATTCCTTGGTGGGAAGAGTGCCAGTGGGACATGAGTCTCCCACACCTGCCTCCTGACAAGGCAAGGGTTGAATAAAGCTAGCAGTGGGACATGAGTCTCCCACACCTGCCTCCTGACAAGGCAAGGGTTGGATAAAGTGAGTAGTGGGACAAGAGTCACCCACACCTGCTTCCTGACAAGGCAAGGGTTGGATAAAGCTAGCAGTGGGACATGAGTCTCCCACACCTGCCTCCTGACAAGGCAAGGGTTGGATAAAGTGAGTAGTGGGACATGAGTCTCCCACACCTGCCTCCTGACAAGGCAAGGGTTGGATAAAGCTAGCAGTGGGACATGAGTCTCCCACACCTGCCTCCTGACAAGGCAAGGGTTGGATAAAGTGAGTAGTGGGACAAGAGTCACCCACACCTGCTTCCTGACAAGGCAAGGGTTGGATAAAGCGAGTAGTGGGACATGAGTCTCCTACACCTGCCTCCTGACAAGGCAAGGGTTGGATAAAACGAGTAGTGGGACATGAGCCTCCCACACTTGCCTCCTGACAAGGCAAGGGTTGGATAAAGCTAGTAGTGGGACATGAGTCTCCCACACCTGCCTCCTGACAAGGCAAGGGTTGGATAAAGCTAGCAGTGGGACATGAGTCTCCCACACCTGCCTCCTGACAAGGCAAGGGTTGGATAAAGTGAGTAGTGGGACAAGAGTCACCCACACCTGCCTGCTGACAAGGCAAGGGTTGGATAAAGCGAGTAGTGGGACAAGAGTCACCCACACCTGCCTCCTGGCAAGGCAAGGGTTGGATAAAGCGAGTAGTGGGACAAGAGTCACCCACACCTGCCTCCTGACAAGGCAAGGGTTGGATAAAGCGAGTAGTGGGACAAGAGTCACCCACACCTGCCTCCTGACAAGGCAAGGGTTGGATAAAGCGAGTAGTGGGACAAGAGTCACCCACACCTGCCTCCTGGCAAGGCAAGGGTTGGATAAAGCGAGTAGTGGGACAAGAGTCACCCACACCTGCCTCCTGACAAGGCAAGGGTTGGATAAAGCGAGTAGTGGGACATGAGTCACCCACTCCTGCCTCCTGAACGGTACATATAGGGGTATGAGTCCCCCACATCTGCCTCCTGACAATCTACAGGAATACGAGTCTTCCCATGGTTCCCTCACACCCGCTTCCTGTCAAGGCAGGTGCAGGGGCATGAATCCCTCACACCTGTCTCTTGACAAGGCAGGTGAGAGGGTATTAGTAGTGTCCCCTCCACACACCTGCCCTCTGACACGGCAGGTGGGGGGGGGGAACTTTTGAAACCACTGGAAGAACAACTAAAATAAGAACAATTTTTAATAGTTATTTTAATACTGATATCATATCTGACAAGTCACAAAGTAACACCAGGCAGCGCCTGATTATTCTGACAGTGATGAAACAATAATTAAGTGTCGATAGCTTGAGAATCTTTTACCTTAACCCGCAGCGGGTGTGATAGAATAAACCATATTTAATTAAAGACACGTACCTAACACTAGATAGTAAATAACAGAGAGAGTAAGAGAGAATAAGTGAGAGAGGGAGTGAATGGGTTGTGCCGGTTAGTATGTCGGGTTTAAGTACCTATCAACTACACGAGATCATTAAAGCTACAATCCACATCGACACTACAGTGTTACTTGAATCTCTAACAGTGTACACGTTGACAAATACACACCTACGGGTTTACATTCACCAAGATATTCACCTCGATTTAAATAATACATTACTCATTGTACATACACCAAGAGATACACCTCGATACACATACAGAATAACATCTTGGAGTACATACAGACACATGAACACTGCTTGTTGCATATACACCGAACAGCATCTGTGAGCACCGTTGTATAATACTCTGCATGTTCGGGGATGTGAACAAGACTCTCACAGTTGTAAACACAGGCGCGACTCCCACGACAACTTAACACCAGAATTGATTTGTCAACAAAGCAGCCTCTCGCTCCACTTGCTAGTTTCTCTCAAGTTACTAGTTCTCGCTTCCTCTGTGTACTCACCTAACTATGGATGCAGGGGTCGAGTCATAGCTCTTGGCCCCGCCTCTTCACTGGTCACTACTAGTGTGTGTGTGTGTACTCACCTATTTGTGGTTGCAGGGGTCGATTCACAGCTCCTGGCCCCGCCTCTTCGCTGGAAAAACCAACTACCGACGAGGATGGGATTCGAACCCACGCAGGGAGACCCTATTGGATTAGCAGTCCAACGCCTTAACCACTCGGCCACCTCGTCCTCGTGTGTGTGTGTGTGTGTACTCACCTATTTGTACTCACCTATTTGTGGTTGCAGGGGTCGATTCATAGCTCCTGGCCCCGCCTCTTCACTGATTGCTACTAGGTCCTCTCTCTTCCTGCCCCATGAGCTTTATCATACCTCGCCTTAAAACTATGTATGGTTCCCGCCTCCACTACTTCACTTTCTAGGCCATTCCACGGCCTGACCACTCTATGACTGAAGAAATACTTTCTAACATCCCTCTGATTCATCTGAGTCTTCAACTTCCAATGTGACCTCTTGTGTCTGTGTCCCATCTCTGGAACATCCCGTCTTTGTCCACCTTGTCTATTCCGCGCAGTATTTTATATGTCGTTATCATGTCTCCCCTGACCCTCCTGTCCTCCAGTGTCGTCAGGCCGATTTCCCTCAACCTTTCTTCGTAGGACAATCCCCGTAGCTCTGGGACTAGTCTTGTTGCAAACCTTTGCAACAAGACTGTGTGTGTGTGTGTGTGTGTGTGTGTGTACTCACCTAGTTGTACTCACCTAGTTTAGGTTGCAGGGCTCGAATTCAAGCTCCTGGCCCCGCCTCTTCAGTGGTCGCTACTAGGTCACTCTCCCAGAACCGTGAGCTTTATCATACCTCTGCTTAAAGCTATGTATGGATTCTGCCTCCACTACATCGCTTCCCAAACTATTCCACATCCTAACTACTCTGTGGCTGAAGAAATACTTCCTAACATCCCTGTGATTCATCTGTGTTTTCAACTTCCAACTGTGTCCCCTTGTTGCTGTGTCCCATCTCTGGAACATCCTGTATTTGTCCACCTTGTCAATTCCTCTCAGTATTTTGTATGTCGTTATCATGTCCCCCCTATCTCTCCTGTCCTCCAGTGTCGTCAGATTGATTTCCCTTAACCTCTCCTCGTAGGTCATACCTCTTAGCTCTGGGACTAGTCTTGTTGCAAACCTTTGCACTTTATCTAGTTTCTTTACGTGCTTGGCTAGGTGTGGGTTCCAAACTGGTGCCGCATACTCCAATATGGGCCTAACGTACACGGTGTACAGGGTCCTGAACGATTCCTTATTAAGATGTCGGAATGCTGTTCTGAGGTTTGCTAGGCCCCCATATGTTGCAGCAGTTATTTGGTTGATGTGCGCTTCAGGAGATGTGTCTGGTGTTATACTCACCCCAAGATCTTTTTCCTTGCGTGAGATTTGTAGTCTCTGGCCCCCTAGACTGTACTCCGTCTGCAGTCTTCTTTGCCCTTCCCCAATCTTCATGACTTTGCACTTGGTGGGGTTGAACTCCAGAAGCCAATTGCTGGACCAGGTCTGCAGCCTATCCAGATCCCTTTGTGTGTGTGTGTATGTGTGTATGTGGGGGGGTAGGTGTGTATGTGTGCATGTATTCGCCTAATTGTACTCACCTAATTGTGGTTGCAGGGGTTGATTCATAGCTCCTGGCCCCGCCTCTTCACTGGTCACCACTAGGTCCACTCTCTCAATGCTCCATGAGCTTTATTATACCTCTTCTTAAAGCTATGCATGGTACCTGCCTCCACTACCTCACGTCCTAGACTATTCCACTTCCTGACAACTTGATGACTGAGGAAATACTTCCTAAGATCTCTGTGACTCATCTGAGTCTTCATCTTCCAATTGTAACCAATTGTTGCTGTGTCCCATCTCTGGAACATCCTGTCTCTGTCCACTTTGTCGATTCCTCTCAAAATTTTATGTCGTTATCATGTCGTCCCTGTCCCTCCTGTCCTCCAGTGTCGTCAGGACATGCCCCTTAGCTCCTCGACTGGTGCAAACCTTTGCACTTTCTCTAATTTCTAAATGTGTTTGACCAGGTGTGGGTACGATAAGGTTCTTGTAGCCGGGAGAGAGTAAACCTAGTTGCGACCAGCGAAAAGGAGCGGCCAGGAGCTGTGAATCGATGCCTGCAGCCACGTATAGGTGAGCGCGCGCACACACACACACACACAACCGGTGCAACCGGTGAAGAGGCGGGGCCAGGAGCTAAGACTCGACCCCTGCAACCACAAATAGGTGAGTACAAATAGGTGAGTACACACACACACACACACACAGTGGGCACCTGTGACGAGCGGGGTCCCACAAGGGTCGGTCCTAGGACTAGTGCTATTCCTGGTATATGTGAATGACATGATGGAAGGGTTAGACTCAGAAGTGTCCCTGTTCGCAGATGTTGTGAAGTTAATGAGGAGAATTAAATCAGATGAGGACCAGGTAGGACTTCAAAGAGACTTGGACAGGCTGGACACCTGGTCCAGCAACTGGCTTCTCGAATTTAACCCCGCCAAATGCAAAGTCATGAAGATCGGGGAAGGACAAAGAAGATCGCAGACGGAGTATAGGCTAGGTGGGCAAAGACTGCAAACCTCGCTCAAGGAGAAAAATCTTGGGGTGAGTATAACACCGAGCATGTCTCCGAAGCACACAACCAGACAACTGCTGCAGCATATGGGCGCCTGGCAAACCTGAGAACAGCGTTCTGATACCTTAGTAAGGAATCGTTCAAGACACTGTACACCGTGTACGTCAGGCCCATATTGGAGTATGCAGCACCTGTTTGGAACCCACACTTGATCAAGCATGTTAAGAAATTAAAGAAAGTGCAAAGGTTTGCGACAAAGTTAGCTCCAGAGTTAAGGGGAATGTCCTACGAAGAAAGATTAAGGGAAATCGGCCTGACGACACTGAAGGACAGGAGGGTTAGGGGAGACATGAAAATAACATACAAAATACTGCGTGGAATAGACAAGGTGGACAGAGACAGGATGTTCCAGAGAGGGGACACAGAAACAAAGGGTCACAATTGGAAGTTGAAGACCCAGATGAGTCAAAGGGATGTTAGGAAGTATTTCTTCAGTCATAGAGTAGTCAGGAAGTGGAATAGCCTAGCAAGTGAGGTAGTGGAGGCAGGAACCATACAAAACTTTAAGATGAGGTATGATAAAGCTCATGGAGCAGGGAGAGAGAGGACCTAGTAGCACTCAGTAAAGAGGCGAAGCCAGGAGCTGAGTCTCGACCCCTGCAACCACAATTAGGTGAGTACGCACACACACAGTTGGAAGTTGAAGATTCAGATGAAACACAGGGATGTTAGGAAGTATTTCCTCAGTCACAGAGTTGTCAGGAAGTGGAATAGTCTGGATAGTGATGTAATGGAGGCAGGATCCATACATAGCTTTAAGAAGAGGTATGATAAAGCTCATAGAGCGGGAAGAGTGACCGAGTAGCGGCAAGTGAAGAGGCGGGGCCAGGGGCTGTGACTCGACTCCTGCAACCACAACCAGGTGAATACAACTAGGTGAGTACACACACACATCTGAAGTCAGCCAAACACATATATACTCTGCCATATGTCAGCGTATATACCGGACAATGAAGGTTTACTTCAGTATTTATTTTAGGGATGATGATGGTTTTCAGTACTACATAAGTCCTATTCAAATTCATCAGTTTTTATTCAGATATTTGTCTAACCAATTTCTAAAGCTTTCCAAGGAAATAGAGTCAATAACCCTAATAACTTATTTTAGAAGGTTAACTTAGGATATTGTTCTTTACTAGTGAACTGATAACTTGTTGTTAAATTAGGCACATGTGCAACTCTTGGGTATCTTTATTGAGGAAACGTTTCGCCACATAGTGGCTTCATCAGTCCATACATTCATCTACAATCCTGTCAGACACTGCAACTTCTTGGGATCTTAATACTTGGGAATTGTTCGCTTGCCTAACCCTTGGGCACGACCTACTTCCTCATTGGACAAATGTGACACCACCTACAACTGCTGCACCTCTCCTGTCGACGGTTTATAAGCTCCTTCTCCGCTCATATGCCGTATTCTATTCAAGATTGATGGACTGACCACATCGACTCAAGGTTGAGGGACTGATTACCTCATTCCCCTCCTGTTCTTCAAGTTTATCCTTTGTATGGACTGATACCACATTAGTGGTATCTATGTTCATTTACCTAACATCAAAATTATGCTTCACCTGAGTACATACGACTGAAGTGTGATAATAACACTTCCCCTACAATTCCCTTTCACTTCCCTTACAATATATTCGGTCACCATTTTAAATAATTTTTATGTCTTATATAATATGGATATAATATACGAACGGTAATTAATTCATGTATGCATTCATAAATTTATTTCTTTGTAGATGCACAGTAAGTGTTGTTTCGAATACAATTAAACAAAACAACGGCAGCTTCACCATCTCCGAAGTCTTAGCAAGAATCCTCCTGAAAACAGTAAACCCTGCCATCACATAGTCTCTCCTGTTATACTACACAAAGCACAGAAAGTGAACACTGAAACAAGCTGCCTCATTCCAGTTTATATTTGTCCAACCTATTTTTATGTTACCCAAGTAATAGCTTTTATATCCTTTTACTCATGTACGAATTAATTGCTTTACCATATTGTATTACTTTTGTCACTACCACTACTACTACTACTACTACTACCACTAGTGAACATCAAAATGGTACCTCACTAGTATTCACCTCACTCTGAGCCTTTATATACCCTCTGTGTCCATGTATTGTTTGTAATGGCTTGATAAAGCTCCTGGAGAGCGAAACGTTGCCACAATAAATGTCACATTAGTTGCACTTGTGTCCTTTTACTTTACATATTGTCGGTAATTCTACCAACTTTATTACTATTTGTTCTTTGCTGTCTCTTGCTGGTTCCTACATTGGTTATCTAGTTAACTCAGTACAAACAGGTACACAGGCCACCAGATTGTACCTGTATTCGTAATAATATAGATATCTAAACGTTGCACATGTATCTCATTTATCATCCTTCTAACTCATCTGAGTTTTCAACTTCCAGCTGTGCCCTCTTGTTCCTGTATACCATCTCTGAAACATTCTGCCCTTGTTCACCTTGTCAGTTCCTCTCAGTATTTTGTATGTCGTTTTCATATCCCCCTTATCCCTCCTGTCCTCCAGTGTCATCAGGTTGAGATCCCTTAACCTCTCCTCATAGGACATACGTCATAGCTCCGAGACTAATCTTGTTGCAAACTTCTGCACTTTCTCTAATTGTTTGACGTGCTTGACCAGGTGTTGGTTCCATGCTGGTGCTGCATACTCCAGTATGGGCCTGACGTACTCTATGTACAAGTTCATTTAATGACTCCTAACTTATATGACAAAACGCTGTTCTTAGGTTTGCCAGGCGCCCATGTACTGCAGCAGTTATATGGCTAATGTTCTCCTCAGGGGATGTACTCGGCACGATACTCACCCGAGTTCCTTTTCCTTCAGTGAGGTTTGCAGCCCTTGACCCTCAAGCTTGAACTCCGTCTGTGGTCTTCTCTGTCCTTCCCCAAGCTTCATAACTTTGCACTAGGAGTTAAATTCCAGGAGCCATTTGTTAGACCAGTCTTGTAGTGTGCGTGCGCGCGCGCTAGAGCGAGTGTGTGTATATATATATACATGTGTGTGTGTGTGTGTGTGTGTGTGTGTGTGTACTCACCTAGTTGTGGTTGCAGGGGTCGATTCATAGCTCCTGGACCCGAATCTTAATCGGTCGTTACTGGACCACTCACTCCCTGATCTGCGAGCCTCATCATACCCCTTCTTAAAGCTATGTATGAATCCTTCCTCAACCACCTCACTTTCCAGACTATTCCGCTGCTAGACAACTCTGTGACTGAAGAAATACTTTCTAACATCTCTGTGATTTATCTGATTCTTCAACCTTCAATTGTGACCCTTTATCGCTGTGTCCCATCTCTGGAACATCTTAGCTCTGTCCACCTTGTCAATTCCTCTCAGTATTTTATATACTGTTATCATGTCTCCCTGTCCCTCCTGTACTCCAGGTCGAATTCCTTTAACCTCTCCTTGTAGGATATACCCCTTAGTTCCGGGACTAGTCTCGTTGTAAACCTTTGCACTTTCTCTAATTTCCTGACATGTTTCCCAGGTGTGGGTTCCAAACTGCATACTCTAATATAGGCCAGACGTACACGGTGTACAGAGTCCTGAACAACTCCTTACTGACATACCGGAAAGCTATTCTTAGGTTTGCTAGTCACCTATATGTTGCAGCAGTTATTTGGTTGATGTGCACCTCAGGAGATATGTTCAGTATTATACTCACCCCAAGATCCTTTACCTTGAATGAGGTTTGTAGTCTTTGGCTTACCCCTAGGTTGTATTCTGTCTGCCCTTCCCGATCTTCATGACTTTACATTTGGCGGAGTTTAATTCCAGGAGTCAGTTGCTAGAGAAGGCCTGTACCCTGTCCAGATCCCATTGTAGTCCTGCCTGGTCCTCCTCAGATTGAATTCTACTCATTAACTTCACATCATCTGCAAATAGAGACACTTCTGAGTCTATTCCGTCCGTCATTTCATTCACATATTCCAGAAACAGCACCGGTCCTAGAACTGACCCATGTGGAACCCAGCTCGTCACAGGCGCCCACTCCGACACTTCATCACGTACCATGACTCGCTGTTGCCTTCCTGTCAGGTATCTCTGATCCACTGCAGTGCCTTCCCTGTTATACCTGCCTGGTCCTTCAGCTTTTGCGCGAATCTCTTGTGAGATACTGTGTCAAAAGCCTTTTTATAGTCCAAGAAAATGCAATCTACCCCCGCCTCCCTCTCTTGTCTTACTTCTGTCATCTTGTCATAGAACTAAAGGAAGTTTGTGACGCAGGATTTCTAGTCCCTTTATCCTTGCTGATTGTTGCAGATAAGCTCATTCCTTTCTATGTGCACCAAAACTCTTCTCCTGATAATCTTCTCCATGACTTTGCCTACTATACATGTTAGTGACACTGGTCTGTAGTTTAATGCTTCTTGTCTGTCACCTTTTGTAAAAAGTGGGACTACATTTGCTGTCTTCCTTACCTCAGATAGTCGCCCTGTTTTGATAGTGTTGAAGATTGTTGTTAGTGGTACATAGAGCACCTCTGCTCACTCTCTCAGGACCCACAGAGAGATGTTATCCAGTCCTATCGCCTTTGAGGTATTTAGTTCGCTTAGCAGCCTCTTCACCACCTCCTCAGTTGTATGTATCGTGTTCAGCACATCGTGTTTCTGGAGTTCTTTCTGTCTCCACTGTGAATGCTTCTTTAAATCTTATGTTGAGCTCCTCATATACTTCTCAGTCGTTTCTTGTGAGCTCCCATCCTTTCTTCTTCAGCCTGATTACCTGGTCCTTTACTGTTGTTTTTCTCCTGATGTGACTGCACAACAGCTTTGGGTCGAACTTGGTTTTCGCTACTTTGTCATTTTCGTATCGTCGCTGAGCCTCCCTCCTTACCTGTGCGTATTCATTTCTGGCTCTTCGACTACTCTCCAAGATCAAGATCAAGAGATTTTAGGTAAGACCCCATGTGGGGTGAGCTGGGAAGACGGGATAGGCAAAGAATAGTTGTGGAGAGGAGTGTCCACAGTCGAAGAAAAAGAGCCAGGGCTTAACCCAGCTGCTAGACTGAAAACAGGAAGAGCAAGTTGTGTATGCGTCGGTCTCGTGGTAGTTAAGGTCTTGAGTCTTGGGAAGTTGACAGTTTCTAGGTCGTAGGAGAGGGTAGGCAGGTAGAAATATCAGAGGGCAGCACATAGGTTTGCAGTGGAGCCATTTTCAAACTTTTTGAAGCTGCTTCTGGAGAGGTGACACATTTTAGTCTTGTTACTGAAGGTGAAACGTAGAGGTTTGATGAACTCAAGGACTTGGGTGAGTGTGAAGTGAAGAGGTGATTCGCAGGCATAATTGACTGTTCCAGCACCGAGGCCTTTGTAGAGCTCAGTGAAGGTCATGGTGTCAGCATTAGATGGGAAAGTGTATAAAGTAAGGTTTTCCATTGAGAGTGTATTGGAGTCGTCACTATCTTCTGAAGTGGATTCATTTGGCGAGTCTACAGTGGTGTTATCAGGTGACAGAGGGCCGACAGGAGCAGTGGAGAGGTGTAATGGTTGTGTAACAGCAGGTTGGGAGGCGTAGGAAACGGTGGTTGAGGCAGCATGATCATCGTTGTTGGCAGTGGAAGTGGTTATAGAAGTTACAAGAGAAGTTGCTTGGGCAGGAGACAGGTCTGCAGGTGCAGTAAAGTTCACGACGTTGGGAAGAATCTTCAAGATGTCGACCGAAGGTGTGGAGTCCGGGAAATTGAAGGCATTCATGTTGTTCAGACGGAATAGCTCGTTAATAGTGGTGTTGAAAGTGTAGGGGTTTGATGCATTTGCAAAGTGTATGCGGTGCAGTAGAGCACCTGAGAGGGAGCACCGTCGGGGAGTGGAGAGAGAGGGAGTTGCTGGGCGAAGGTGTCTGTAGAGCGGCGTGTAGAATCTGGTGATGTTGGATTGTAGTTTGGTTATTGCTGCGTTGACCTTGCTACTGACAAAACACAGTTCGCTCAAGAAGTTTACCTTCGATCACCACTGGGGAGGGGAATTTATATTCTACACGCGCCACCTCCTTTCTCGCAATGCTGTCGCATCGTGTGAAAATCAAGCCTGTGAATGGAGTAATCAATGACTCCTCGAAGCAAGCTTTAGCTACCGCCGTTAGGACCTGCTTGCAGGTCAAATTTATGGCAATCCACTCTTTGAAGGACTCATTCATTGTCGTCTGCACAGACGACAATGAAGCCTCAAAACTACAAACACGACAATTCATCATATCCCCGTCTCCATTCTTGAAGGTGAAACGTTCGGTCTTTGTGAAAAGACTGGACAAGAGCGTCACTTCTCTACTGAAGCACTGAAGACATCTATCGAGGAACAAAACACCTGGGCCTCGGTAGACAGCATCTCCAAGATCCCTAACGCCTCTTCTATGCTAAAGATCACATTCTCAGATATCTTCATGGCTGCCCAAACTCTTTCTGACGGTCTGGCCATCTCATATTACCACATTCACCCAAGCCATATAGAACCAGAACGTTTCACACACGTCTCCCACTGCTGGACCTGCTACTTCTACAATCACACCACCAAGGATTTCCCCATCATGGATAAGAAGTTTTGTTCAAAATGTGGGAATGTTGGACACGAATTCAGACCCTGCACCATCACTACGGCTCCAACATGTCTTAACTGCTAGGGTAATCATCTACTCTCCTTATTCTCCTGGGGCCTATGCATCCTATACTTCTTCCATTCTGTACTGCATTTGGTCTTGGTCTCTCTACACCTTAGGGTGAACCAAGATCTCATCCTGGACTTCTCGTAATGTTTGTTACCCTTGGGTACAAGCCTCTCCTCTGCTACCTTGCAATTTGGTGTTACATGTTCCATCATCTCATTTACTGATTTCCCTGCCAGCTCTCTATCCCACTGAACTTAATACAGGATGTTCCTCATGCCTGTGTAGTCTCCTCTCTTATGGCTTGATTCGCCCTGCCCTTCCTGCTGCCCTCTCCACTTGTAACTCCACAATGTATCCCAAGCTCACTGTGTGTGTGTGTGTGTGTGTGTGTGTGTGTGTACTCACCTAATTGTACTCACCTAATTGTGGTTGCAGGGGTCGAGACTCAGCTCCTGGCCCTGCCTCTTCACTGATCGCTACTGGATCCTCTCTCTCTCTGCTTCCTGAGCTTTGTCATACCTCTTCTTAAAACTATGTATGGTTCCTGCCTCCACTACTTCACTTGCTAGGCTATTCCACTTGCTGACAACTCTATGACTGAAGAATACTTCCTAACGTCCCTGTGACTCGTCTGAGTCTTCAGCTTCCAGTTGTGACCCCTTGTCCCTGTGTCCCCTCTCTGGAACATCCTATCTCTGTCCACCTTGTCTATTCCCCGCAGTATCTTGTATGTCGTTATCATGTCTCCCCTGACCCTTCTGTCCTCCAGTGTCATCAGTCCGATTTCCCTTAACCTTTCCTCGTACGACATTCCCTTGAGCTCTGGGACTAGCCTTGTTGCAAACCTTTGTACTTTCTCTAACTTCTTGACGTGCTTGACCAGGTGTGGGTTCCAGACTGGTGCTGCATACTCCAGTATGGGCCTAACATACACAGTGTACAGTGTCTTGAACGATTCCTTATTAAGGTATCGGAACGCTATTCTCAGGTTTGCCAGGCGCCCGTATGCTGCAGCGGTTATTTGGTTGATGTGTGCCTCCGGTGATGTGCTCGGTGTTATGGTCACCCCAAGGTCTTTCTCCCTGAGTGAGGTCTGTAGTCTTTGTCCACCTAGCCTATACTCTGTCTGCGGTCTTCTTTGCCCCTCCCCAATCTTCATGACTTTGCATTTGGCTGGATTGAATTCGAGAAGCCAGTTACTGGACCACATGTCCAGCCTGTCCAGGTCTCTTTGCAGTCCTGCCTCATCCTCGTCCGATTTAATTCTTCTCATCAACTTCACGTCATCTGCGAACAGGGACACTTCAGAGTCTATTCCTTCCATCATGTGTGTGTGTGTGTGTGTGTGTGTGTGTGTGTGTGTGTGTGTGTGTGTGTGTGTGTGTGTGTGTGTGTGTGTGTGTGTGTGTGTGTGTGTGTGTGTGTGTGTATGTGTGTGTGTGTGCATGTGTGTATTTGCTGTTATATTACTCTGTTCTCTTTCCTCAATTTTCATAACAAGAGTAACTTTTTTCTTGTTCCTTCTTCTTTCCTCATCATCATCTTATGTTGGTTTCGGGTTGGAAACGTTGTGGCTGCGCCTGGAGAAATATACAATTGCTCTGCACAGTGTTATAAGGTGGAATAGATCGTGTCGTCTGTCAGCGTATCCTAAGAGTATACTTTCAACTTGGTGCCTAAATGTTGACTGTGCTATGTCCTGCGGTGTGCCGGGGGCTTCGTACATCAGAGGTCTGCAGTAATGACCTTTTTATCCGTAAGTCGTGACGAGGCTATGTCTAACACTCCGTACGTTACACACTATTGACACTTCTTCTAATTACACCCTATAGGAAATTACGTTCTCAGTCTCTGAACAATACCTGATGTAGAGATCCAGGGACTCTAAGCTATACATCATTTAGGGGCCCTCTCTATATGGATGGCTCGCCCTCCCCCCTCCCTCGCTGCTGTCAACTACTGCACTAGTAGAAATTCAATTTACCATCGTAGTCAGACGTACGATTGATTGTATGCCTACCGCTGGACAGCTCTCAGCATGATGCCCCGTGGCCTGGTGGCGAAAGCTCTCCCTACACACAGCGAGGGTCCGGGTTCGATTCCCGGAGAAAGGGTGGAAACATTGGACGTGTTTCCTGACACCGGTTGTCTATGTTCACCCATTAGTAACTTGGGTACCTGGGTGTTAGTCGACTGGTGTGAGTCGCATCCTGGGACAAAACTGACCTAATTTGCCCGAAATGCTCAGCATAACAAAGGACTAGACCTGTATACCTTGTACATGTACTTGTAATAAATAAATATGTTATAATATTATTATTATGGCGTCACATAAACTGATATCTCAGAAAATAAATATTGAAGAAAAATGAAAACTTAAAAAAAATTGTCTGTTGATTTCAGAATCGAAATAGTTTGCATAATATGCAAATTATTTCTGGTGTTGTTCGGAGCCCAGGCGACCAGACGTCTTGACGCAGCACACAGGGGCGTCACTCACTAAGGGTTAAGAAACAAATAGTTAACGACTCTGGAGGCCCTGTCCCCTCAACAGTCTGGGCCCCTAACAGGCCCCTTGGTGGTGCGCTTAGCGGTAAATTCGCCAGTTTCTGAACATATTTATTTTTCTCTGTACTATGTGATGAGTTTTCCTTCAGCCACTGACGCACCCCTCTTATTTTGGTCATTTTTTCCTCTCTCTCCTCTTTCCTGACTCCGGCATCGCTATCCAATTATTACCGCTCTTCTGCCTTCCCTTCTCTTCCTCGTTCCTTCCCCTCCTTCTGTACTCCTTTCTCTTCCCCTCCCTCTGTACTCCCTTTTCTTCCCCTCCCCCTGTACTCCTTTCTCTTCCCCTCCCTCTGTACTTCTTTCTCTTCCCCTCCCTCTGTAATCCTTTCTCTTCCCCTCCCTCTGTACTCCCTTCTCCTCTCTCCCTCCCTCTGTCACTTTCCTCTTCTCATGTGTATATTTACCACTGTATTCCTTATGAGTCACTCTGTCCTGAAATGCTTATGCGTGACAGTTCCATCATTGTGCCTAACAATACTACACTACATGTTAACCTAACAATACTACACAACATGTTAACCTAACAATACTACACTACATGTTAACCTAACAATACTACACTACATGTTAACCTAACAATACTACACAACATGTTAACCTAACAATACTACACTACATGTTAACCTAACAATACTACACTACATGTAAACCTAATAATACTACACTACATGTAAACCTAACAATACTACACTACATGTAAACCTAACAATACTACACTACATGTTAACCTAACAATACTACACTACATGTTAACCTAACAATACTACACTACATGTAAACCTAACAATACTACACTACATGTTAACCTAACAATACTACACTACATGTTAACCTAACAATACTACACTACATGTTAACCTAACAATACTACACTACATGTAAACCTAACAATACTACACTACATGTAAACCTAACAATACTACACTACATGTTAACATAACAATACTACACTACATGTTAACCTAACAATACTACACTACATGTTAACCTAACAATACTACACTACATGTTAACCTAACAATACTACACTACATGTTAACCTAACAATACTACACTACATGTTAACCTAACAATACTACACTACATGTTAACCTAACAATGCTACACTACATGTTAACCTAACAATACTACAGAACATGTTAACCTAACAATACTACACTACATGTTAACCTAACAATACTACACTACATGTAAACCTAACAATACAACACTACATGTTAACCTAACAATATTACACTACATGTTAACCTAACAATACTACACTACATGTTAACCTAACAATACTACACTACATGTTAACCTAACAATACTACACTACATGTTAACCTAACAATACTACACTACATGTTAACCTAACAATACTACACTACATGTTAACCTAACAATACTACACTACATGTTAACCTAACAATACTACACTACATGTTAACAACAATACTACACTACATGTTAACCTAACAATACTACACTACATGTTAACCTAACAATACTACACTACATGTTAACCTAACAATGCTACACTACATGTAAACCTAACAATACTACACTACATGTTAACCTAACAATACTACACTACATGTTAACCTAACAATACTACACTACATGTTAACCTAACAATACTACACTACATGTTAACCTAACAATACTACACTACATGTAAACTTAACAATACTACACTACATGTAAACTTAACAATACTACACTACATGTTAACCTAACAATACTACACTACATGTAAACCTAACAATACTACACTACATGTAAACTTAACAATACTACACTACATGTAAACTTAACAATACTACACTACATGTAAACTTAACAATACTACACTACATGTAAACTTAACAATACTACACTACATGTAAACTTAACAATACTACACTACATGTAAACTTAACAATACTACACTACATGTAAACTTAACAATACTACACTACATGTAAACTTAACAATACTACACTACATGTAAACTTAACAATACTACACTACATGTAAACTTAACAATACTACACTACATGTAAACTTAACAATACTACACTACATGTAAACCTAACAATACTACACTACATGTTAACCTAACAATACTACACTACATGTAAACCTAACAATACTACACTACATGTAAACCTAACAATACTACACTACATGTTAACCTAACAATACTACACTACATGTAAACCTAACAATACTACACTACATGTTAACCTAACAATACTACACTACATGTTAACCTAACAATACTACACTACATGTTAACCTAACAATACTACACTACATGTTAACCTAACAATACTACACTACATGTAAACCTAACAATACTACACTACATGTTAACCTAACAATACTACACTACATGTTAACCTAACAATACTACACTACATGTTAACCTAACAATACTACACTACATGTTAACCTAACAATACTACACTACATGTTAACCTAACAATACTACACTACATGTTAACCTAACAATACTACACTACATGTTAACCTAACAATACTACACTACATGTTAACCTAACAATACTACACTACATGTTAACCTAACAATACTACACTACATGTTAACCTAACAATACTACACTACATGTTAACCTAACAATACTACACTACATGTTAACCTAACAATACTACACTACATGTTAACCTAACAATACTACACTACATGTTAACCTAACAATACTACACTACATGTTAACCTAACAATACTACACTACATGTTAACCTAACAATACTACACTACATGTTAACCTAACAATACTACACTACATGTTAACCTAACAATACTACACTACATGTTAACCTAACAATACTACACTACATGTTAACCTAACAATACTACACTACATGTTAACCTAACAATACTACACTACATGTTAACCTAACAATACTACACTACATGTTAACCTAACAATACTACACTACATGTTAACCTAACAATACTACACTACATGTTAACCTAACAATACTACACTACATGTTAACCTAACAATACTACACTACATGTTAACCTAACAATACTACACTACATGTTAACCTAACAATACTACACTACATGTTAACCTAACAATACTACACTACATGTTAACCTAACAATACTACACTACATGTTAACCTAACAATACTACACTACATGTTAACCTAACAATACTACACTACATGTTAACCTAACAATACTACACTACATGTTAACCTAACAATACTACACTACATGTTAACCTAACAATACTACACTACATGTAAACTTAACAATACTACACTACATGTTAACATAACAATACTACACTACATGTAAACTTAGCAATACTACACTACATGTTAACCTAACTAACAATACTACACTACATGTAAACTTAACAATACTACACTACATGTAAACTTAACAATACTACACTACATGTTAACCTAACAATACTACACTACATGTTAACCTAACAATACTACACTACATGTAAACTTAACAATACTACACTACATGTAAACTTAACAATACTACACTACGTGTAAACTTAACAATACTACACTACATGTAAACTTAACAATACTACACTACATGTAAACTTAACAATACTACACTACATGTAAACTTAACAATACTACACTACATGTAAACTTAACAATACTACACTACATGTAAACTTAACAATACTACACTACATGTAAACCTAACAATACTACACTACATGTTAACCTAACAATACTACACTACATGTAAACTTAACAATACTACACTACATATTAACCTAACAATACAACACTACATGTAAACCTAACAATACTACACTACATGTAAACCTAACAATACTACACTACATGTTAACCTAACAATACAACACTACATGTAAACCTAACAATACTACACTACATGTTAACCTAACAATACAACACTACATGTAAACCTAACAATACTACACTACATGTAAACCTAACAATACTACACTACATGTTAACCTAACAATACTACACTACATGTTAACCTAACAATACTACACTACATGTAAACTTAACAATACTACACTACATGTAAACCTAACAATACTACACTACATGTTAACCTAACAATACTACACTACATGTTAACCTAACAATACTACACTACATGTTAACCTAACAATACTACACTACATGTTAACCTAACAATACTACACTACATGTAAACTTAACAATACTACACTACATGTAAACCTAACAATACTACACTACATGTTAACCTAACAATACTACACTACATGTTAACCTAACAATACTACACTACATGTTAACCTAACAATACTACACAACATGTTAACCTAACAATACTACACTACATGTTAACCTAACAATACTACACTACATGTTAACCTAACAATACTACACTACATGTAAACCTAACAATACTACACTACATGTAAACCTAACAATACTACACTACATGTTAACCTAACAATACTACACTACATGTAAGCTTAACAATACTACACTACATGTTAACCTAACAATACTACACTACATGTAAACTTAACAATACTACACTACATGTAAACCTAACAATACTACACTACATGTTAACCTAACAATACTACACTACATGTTAACCTAACAATACTACACTACATGTTAACCTAACAATACTACACAACATGTTAACCTAACAATACTACACTACATGTTAACCTAACAATACTACACTACATGTTAACCTAACAATACTACACTACATGTAAACCTAACAATACTACACTACATGTAAACCTAACAATACTACACTACATGTTAACCTAACAATACTACACTACATGTAAACTACGGTTTGTATACTGTACAAAGAAATAAAAAATTTACTTTTTTTTATTTGATTCTGTATTTTGAATAATTTCATGTGTAATCTGTTTATGTCTCTCTCTCTCTCTCTCTCTCTCTCTCTCTCTCTCTCTCTCTCTCTCTCTCTCTCTCTCTCTCTCTCTCTCTCTCTCTCTCTCTCTCTCTCTCTCTCTCTCTCTCTCTCTCTCTCTCTCTCTCTCTCTCTCTCTCTCTCTCTCTCTCTCTCTTAATCCATCGTCTTCGTCAAGAACAGAGCGTTTCTTTGTTGGAGAAATTATTGACATCAAGACAGGCGAACAGAAGCTGTAGTCTCTCCCGACTTTTGGTGGACTGATCAATATTGTGTTGCTCCAAGGTGTTAGGGCGAGAGTGGGATGGAAGGAGGGGGGGAAGAAAGGATGGAGAGATGGAGGGAAGGAGAGACGGGGAGAGGGAGGGAAAGAGGCGGGAAGGGAGGGAGAGTGAAAGGGAAGGTGGGAGGAAGAGGGGAGGGAGATATAAGAAATTGGAGTAAAGGGAAGGGGGGGGGATGAAGAAATGAGGGGAGAGAATAAGATAAGGTACGAACTACTGTTCGTTTTTTTTTTTAGTTAACATAATTAGGTAAATAGTTTCCTTTTATCCTACACTTTTATCCTCCAGCAAGTAATGGAGTTATACAACACTTGAGTACCTCCAGCAAGTAATGGAGTTATACAACACTTAAGTACCTCCAGCAAGTAATGGAGTTATACAACACTTGAGTACCTCCAGCAAGTAATGGAGTTATACAACACTTAAGTACCTCCAGCAAGTAATGGAGTTATACAACACTTAAGTACCTCCAGCAAGTAATGGAGTTATACAACACTTAAGTACCTCCAGCAAGTAATGGAGTTATACAACACTTAAGTACCTCCAGCGAGTAATGGAGTTATACAACACTTGAGTACCTCCAGCAAGTAATGGAGTCATACAACACTTAAGTACCTCCAGCAAGTAATGGAGTTATACAACACTTAAGTACCTCCAGCAAGTAATGGAGTTATACAACACTTGAGTACCTCCAGCAAGTAATGGAGTTATACAACACTTGAGTACCTCCAGCAAGTAATGGAGTTATACAACACTTGAGTACCTCCAGCAAGTAATGGAGTTATACAACACTTGAGTACCTCCAGCAAGTAATGGAGTTATACAACACTTGAGTACCTCCAGCAAGTAATGGAGTTATACAACACTTAAGTACCTCCAGCAAGTAATGGAGTTATACAACACTTGAGTACCTCCAGCAAGTAATGGAGTTATACAACACTTGAGTACCTCCAGCAAGTAATGGAGTTATACAACACTTAAGTACCTCCAGCAAGTAATGGAGTTATACAACACTTAAGTACCTCCAGCAAGTAATGGAGTTATACAACACTTGAGTACCTCCAGCAAGTAATGGAGTTATACAACACTTGAGTACCTCCAGCAAGTAATGGAGTTATACAACACTTGAGTGGACAACTCCAGCAAGTAATGGAGTTATACACTACAGCTTGAGTTATACAACACTCCTCCAGCAAGTAATGGAGTTATACAACACTTAAGTACCTCCAGCAAGTAATGGACTTATACAACACTTAAGTACCTCCAGCAAGTAATGGAGTTATACAACACTTGAGTACCTCCAGCAAGTAATGGAGTTATACAACACTTGAGTACCTCCAGCAAGTAATGGAGTTATACAACACTTGAGTACCTCCAGCAAGTAATGGAGTTATACAACACTTAAGTACCTCCAGCAAGTAATGGAGTTATACAACACTTGAGTACCTCCAGCAAGTAATGGAGTTATACAACACTTGAGTACCTCCAGCAAGTAATGGAGTTATACAACACTTGAGTACCTCCAGCAAGTAATGGAGTTATACAACACTTGAGTACCTCCAGCAAGTAATGGAGTTATACAACACTTGAGTACCTCCAGCAAGTAATGGAGTTATACAACACTTGAGTACCTCCACCAAGTAATGGAGTTATACAACACAGGATATAACATTCCACCAGCTCTGGAATTTTCCAACTCATTTACCCCCCTAGATGCGACACACAACAGTACGATAAAACAGGGATACCTGTTTTTACTGCAATGTTGGTAGTGACGGTAGGGGTGTAGGAGGACCTGCCACTATGTTTATCCTCGCTGGGTAGACAACACCTGAAAGGAGAGGAGGAGACTGAAGAATAAAGGGAAGAAAAATTGTTACAGTCACATAGAAAGCAAGTTGGGGGAGATTATTATTATTATTATTACGATTATTATTATTAGTAGTAGAAGTAGTAGTAGTAGTAGAAGTAGTAGAGTAGTAGTAGCAGTAGTAGTAGTAGTAGTAGTAGTAGTAGTAGTAGTAGTAGTAGTAGTAGTAGTAGTAGTAGTAGTAGTAGTAGTAGTAGAAGTAGTAGTAGTAGTAGTAGTAGTAGTAGTAGTAGTAGTAGTAGTAGTAGTAGTAGTAGTAGTAGTAGTAGTAGTAGTAGTAGTAGTAGCAGTAGTAGTAGTAGTAGTAGTAGTAGTAGTAGTAAGTAGTAGTAGTAGTAGTAGTAGTAGTAGTAGTAGTAGTAGTAGTAGTAGTAGTAGTAGCAGTAGTAGTAGTAGTAGTAGTAGTAGTAGTAGTAGTAGTAGTAGTAGTAGTAGTAGTAGTAGTAGTAGTAGTAGTAGTAGTAGTAGTAGTAGTAGTAGTAGTAGTAGTAGTAGTAGAGTAGTAGTAGTAGTAGTAGTAGTAGTAGTAGTAGTAGTAGTAGTAGTAGTAGTAGTAGTAGTAGTAGTAGTAGTAGTAGTAGTAGTAGTAGTAGTAGTAG
Organism: Cherax quadricarinatus; assembly: GCF_038502225.1. Taxonomy (NCBI): domain Eukaryota; kingdom Metazoa; phylum Arthropoda; class Malacostraca; order Decapoda; family Parastacidae; genus Cherax; species Cherax quadricarinatus. The sequence goes on along the minus strand of NC_091293.1, from coordinate 71,521,319 downwards.
TAGTAGTAGTAGTAGTAGTAGTAGTAGTAGTAGTAGTAGTAGTAGTAGTAGTAGTAGTAGTAGTAGTAGTAGTAGTAGTAGCAGTAGTAGTAGAAGTAGTAGTAGTAGTAGTAGTAGTAGTAGTAGTAGTAGTAGTAGCAGTAGTAGTAGTAGTAGTAGTAGCAGTAGTAGTAGTAGTAGTAGTAGTAGCAGCAGCAGCAGTAGTAGTAGTAGTAGTAGTAGTAGTAGTAGTAGTAGTAGTAGTAGTAGTAGTAGTAGTAGTAGTAGTAGTAGTAGTAGCAGTAGTAGTAGTAGTAGTAGTAGTAGTAGTAGTAGTAGTAGTAGTAGTAGTAGCAGCAGCAGCAGTAGTAGTAGTAGTAGTAGTAGTAGTAGTAGTAGTAGTAGTAGTAGTAGTAGCAGTAGTAGTAGTACCAGCAGCAGCAGCAGTAGTAGTAGTAATAGTAGCAGTAGGAGTAAAAATAGTAGTTTTAGAAATAGTGTAGTAATAATATTAGCAGCAGTTCAGTAGTAGTACTAGTATTTTTAGTAGTAAAAGAACAGCAGTAGTAATGTAGCAGTAACAGTAGAAATAGTAGTAGTAGCACTAGTGTAATTTAGATTATGCTGCTCAGTGGCATCATTTGGGTTATGGCGCTCAGCTTTGGTTTCCTTACTACACAATGGATATATATTCGTTGGAGAACATACAGAGAAGAATGACTAAAATGATTTACTGTATAAGGAATCTCCCGTATGAAGATAAACTTAAAGCCTTGAATCTTCACTCTCTGGAGAGACGTAGAATGATGGGAGACATCACTGAAGTGTATAAGTGGATGATGGGCATTTAAACAAAGGCGATATTAATAAAATACTGAGGATATCAAACCAGGTAAGAACCAGAAATAACGGATTTAGGTTTGATAAATTTAGATTTAGAAAGGAAATAGGTAAGTACTGATTTTCGAACAGAGTTGTTGATGCGTGGACCAGTCTTCCGAGTTGGGTGATAGAGGCTAGGACCTCGGGTAGCTTTAAAAAGAGATTGGACAGATATGTGAGTGGGAGAGGCTGCGTTTGATTGTCGTCGTAGGTAAGGGAGTAAATTCTTGAGTTGCTTTGGGAAGGGTTGGTTTTGATAAGGATCTGCCTTGTATGGACCAGTAGGCCTTCTGCAGTGTTTCTTCATTCTTATATTCTTATAGTAGTAGTGTGTACTAATGGTTGTAGTATCAGCTGCTGTAGTATTAGTAGTAGTAGCAGTAGTAGTAGTGGCAGTGTAGTAGTAGCACTATTGTTTGCAGCAACAGCAGTTGAATATTCTAAGTGAAATACATAAGTGATTGAAAGCTTATCAATATTGATCCACAAAAGTTGGGAGCTGCCGTGTTTCCTTGTATCAAGAACCCATCGTCATAGCCAAGACCCTTGAAGAGAGGAAGCAGTTAAGAAAGTGAGATGTTGAGTGCAGGAACCGAGGTGATGAGTGAAAAAAGTGAGGTGATGAGTGCAGGAAGTGAGGAGTTGCGTGCAGGAAGTAAGATGTTGATTGCAGGGAGTGGGGAGTTGGGTGCAGGAAGAGAGATGTTGAGTGCAGGAAGTGAGGTGTTGGGTGCAGGAAAAGAGGAGTTGAGTGCAGGAAGTGAGGTGTTGAGTGCAGGAAGTGAGGAGTTGAGTGCAGGAAGTGAGGTGTTGATTGCAGGAAGTTAGGTGCTGAGTGCAGGAAGTGAGGTGTTGAGTGCAAGAAGTGATGTTGTGAGAGCAGGAAATGACTTTGTGAGTGCAGGAATTGAGGTATTGAGTGCATGAAGTGAGATGATGAGTGCAGAAAGTGAGGTGTTGAGTGCAGGAATTGAGAAGTTGAGTGCAGGAAGTGAGATGTTGAGTAAAGGAAGTGAGGAGTTGAGTGCAGGAAGTGAGGTATTGAGTGCAGGAATTGAGGAGTTGAGTGCAGGAAGTGAGGTGTTGAGTGCAGGAATTGAAGAGTTGAGTGCAGGAAGTGAGGTGTTGAGTGCAGGAAGTGAGGAGTTGAGTGAAGGAAGTGAGGTGTTGAGTGCAGGAAGTGAGGAGTTGAGTGCAGGAAGTGAGGTGTTGAGTGCAGGAAGTGAGGAGTTGAGTGCAGGAAGTGAGGTGGTGAGTGCAGGAAGTGAGGTGTTGAGTGCAGGAAGTGAGGTGTTGAGTGCACGAAGTGAGGAGTTGAGTGCAGAAAGGGAGGCGTTGAGTGCAGGAAGTGAGGTGTTGATGGCAGGAAGTGAGGTGTTGAGTGCAGGAAGTGAGGTGTTGAGTGCACGAAGTGAGGTGTTGAGTGCACGAAGTGAGGTGTTGAGTGCAGGAAGTGAGGTGTTGAGTGCACACAGTGAGGTGTTGAGTGCACGAAGTGAGGTGTTGAGTGCAGGAAGTGAGGTGGTGAGGGCAAGAAGTGAGGTGTTGAGTGCAGGAAGTGAGGTGGTAAGTGCAGGAAGTGAGGAGTTGAGTGCAGGGAGTGAGATGCTGAGTGCAGGAAGTGAGAAGTTGAGTGCAGGAAGTGAGGCGTTGAGTGCAGGAAGTGAGGAGTTGAGTACAGGAAGTGATGTGAGTGCAGGAAGTGAGGTGGCAACTGAATGAATTAAGATGATGGATGTACTCTCCACTGGATCTTCCTGTGCTCACTCACACATGGATTTAACTATGCATTCACACATACGTGAGTAGCACTGTGTGCTCATAGGTGGTTAACACCGTGCTCGCACATAGCTGGGTAATACTGTGTACTCACAAATACTTCCAGTTGTACGTAAAACAATCCTTCATCGCGTCTTATTCGAGTACAGTCTCTGAAAAAATAAATGATAACTCGACCTCCACTTGTGTTGTGGTTGGTGTGGCAATGTAGAAATAAATACCGGGAAGCTAATGTTGCTAACCATGCTGCTGTGAAACTTTACGTGAACTAGTTAACGCTTTTCCAGTGTAACTACCATTGCCCTGGTGTAAAAGCGCAGGATTCCTACACATGAAGCCTCGGGTTCGATTTCCGCCAAGCTTTACGTCCCACTAATATCCATAATAGCACCTAGATAATTCCCCATAGCCATACCATCAACTTTTATGTGCGTACAGTTATTTAGCACGAATAAATAGTCATTTAGCCCCCAACGACAGCAATTCATAAAACTAAAATTTAGTCAAATTATCTATACCATTATCAGCGTCCTGGAGTAGCTGATCATTACATATTTTTACAGTTTCAATATGAGGAACATTGGTAAACAAAGTTAGCAGATCGCAAGAAACCAGAGTACAAGAAGATAATTCAGTATAAAAAGATAATTCAGTATAAGAATTCTAAGATAATTCAGTATAAGAATTCTATGATAATTCAGTATAAGAAGTACACATTAATGATGACATAATTGGAAAATAAGGTTCAGATAAATTGTCCCTATTAAAGATCAGATTGGGCGAGGGAGACATGAACTACAAGCAGTCAATAAAAGATACCGATTCCAGAGCCAGAAACAAACAAACGAGTATACAATTTCACAAACACACACACACACATACACATGTGTGTGTGCCTGTTTCTGGCTCTGATCTCGGTACATTTTGTAGACTGCCCATAGTTCATAAAGGAGAATGTCTTCATCGCCCAATCCTTATTTGCCGGACTCAAGTCCAGGAGATGGGAAGTACAGTGTCTACACTCTGAAGGAGAGGTGTTAATGTTGCAGTTTTATAACTGTAGTGTAAGCGAGCCTCTGGTAATACAGTGATGGAGTGAGTGATGATGAAAGTTTTTCTTTTTCTGGCCACCCTGCCTTGGTGGGAGACGGCCGATGTGTTAATAATACTGTAAATATATATATATATATATATATATATATATATATATATATATATATATATATATATATATATATATATATATATATATATATATATATATATATATATATATATATATATATATATATATATATATATATATATATAATATATAGTGACAGATGCAAGTAGCCTCAATACAGACAGGAAATAACATGTAATTTCCATTCAACTAGCGAGTTAGGGTAAAAATACATATATATATTCATAGACCTATTTGTATGCAAAAGTCAATATTGAATAATAATTTATTACCCCCAAAAATATACACATTAACGTATAATTGTATGTTATTAAACCAGTACAGGAGAAAAATGCCATTGTTTTGTAGGCTTTCCTTGCTATCACATCCGCCCCAGGCACCAGCCTTTGTTATCACTCTGTAAAAGTCGGATCATAAAAGGTGTGGCTCAGGACAATGTGAATCGCTGCGGTTGTGGCTTTTGTATTAGTGTGGCTGGTGCACTGTGGTAGTGTGGCTGGTGCACTGTGGTAGTGTGGCTGGTGCACTGTGGTAGTGTGGCTGGTGCACTGTGGTAGTGTGGCTGGTGCACTGTGGTAGTGTGGCTGGTGCACTGTGGTAGTGTGGCTGGTGCACTGTGGTAGTGTGGCTGGTGCACTGTGGTAGTGTGGCTGGTGCACTGTGGTAGTGTGGCTGGTGCACTGTGGTAGTATGGTTGGTGCGCTGTGGTAGTGTGATTGTTGCACTGTGGTAGTGTGGCTGGTGAACTGTGGTAGTGTGGCTGGTGCACTGTGGCAGTGTGGCTGGTGCACTGTGGTAGTGTGGCTGGTGCACTGTGGTAGTGTGGCTGGTGCACTGTGGTAGTGTGGCTGGTGCACTGTGGTAGTGTGGATGGTGCACTGTGGTAGTGTGGCTGGTGTACTGTGGTAGTATGGCTGGTGCACTGTGGTAGTGTGGCTGGTGCACTGTGGAAGTGTGGTTGGTGCACTGTGGTAGTATGGCTGGTGCACTGTGGTAGTGTGACTGGTGCACTGTGGTAGTATGGTTGGTGCACTGTGGTAGTGTGGTTGTTGCACTGTGGTAGTGTGGCTGATGCACAGTGGTAGTGTGGCTGGTGCACTGTGGTAGTGTGGCTGGTGCACTGTGGTGGTGTGGCTGGTGCACTGTGGTAGTGTGGCTAGTGCACTGTGGTAGTGTGGCTGGTGCACTGTGGTAGTGTGGCTGGTGCACTGTGGTAGTGTTACTGGTGCACTCTGATTGTGTTGCTTGTGTGCTGTGGTAGTGTTACTGGTGCACTCTGGTTGTGTTGTTGGTGTACTGTGGGAGTGTTGCTGATACACTGTGGTAGTGTTGCTGGTGCACTGATGTAGTGTTACTATTACACTGTGGTGGTGTTGTCCATACACTGTGGTAGTGTTACTTGTGCACTGATGTAGTGTTACTATCGCACTGTGGTAGCGTTGTTCGTTCACTGTGGTAATCCTCTTGGTGCACTGTGGTAGTGTAGCTGGTACACTGTGGCAGTGTTGCTGGCGCACTGTGGTGGTGTGGCTGGAGCAACACACTGGTAGTTTGGCTGGAGCAACATATTAGTAGTGTGGCTGGAGCAACACACTGGTGGTGTGGCTGGAGCAACACATTAGTAGTGTGGCTGGAGCAACACATTAGTAGTGTGGCTGGAGCAACACATTAGTAGTGTGGCTGGAGCAACACTGGTGGTGTGGCTGAAACAACAAACTGATAGTGTGGCTGAAACAACACACTGGTAGTGCTGTTGGAGCAACACACTGGTAGTGTTGCTGGAGCAACACACTGGTAGTGTTGCTGGAGCAACACACTGGTAGTGTTGCTGGAGCAACACATTAGTAGTGTGGCTGGAGCAACACACTGGTAGTTTGGCTGGAGCAACACATTAGTAGTGTGGCTGGAGCAACACACTGGTAGTACTGCTTTAGCAACACACTGGTAGTGTTGCTGGAGCAACACACTGGTAGTGTTGCTGGAGCAACACACTGGTAGTGTTGCTGGAGCAACACACTGGTAGTGTTGCTGGAGCAACACACTGGTAGTGTTGCTGGAGCAACACACTAGTAGTGTTGCTGGAGCAACACACTGGTAGTGTTGCTGGAGCAACACACTGGTAGTGTTGCTGAAGCAACACACTGGTAGTGTTGCTGGAGCAACACACTGGTAGTGCTGCTGGAGCAACACACTGGTAGTGCTGCTGGAGCAACACACTGGTAGTGTTGCTGGAGCAACACACTGGTAGTGTTGCTGGAGCAACACACTGGTAGTGTTGCTGGAGCAACACACTGGTAGTGTTGCTGGAGCAACACACTAGTAGTGCTGCTGGAGCAAGACACTGGTAGTGTTGCTGGAGCAACACACTGGTAGTGTTGCTGGAGCAAGACACTGGTAGTGTTGCTGGAGCAACACACTGGTAGTGCTGCTGGAGCAACACACTGGTAGTGTTGCTGGAGCAACACACTGGTAGTGTTGCTGGAGCAACACACTAGTAGTGTTGCTGGAGCAACACACTGGTAGTGTTGCTGGAGCAACACACTGGTAGTGTTGCTGGAGCAACACACTGGTAGTGTTGCTGGAGCAGCACACTGGTAGTGTTGCTGGAGCAACACACTGGTAGTGTTGCTGGAGCAACACACTAGTAGTGTTGCTGGAGCAACACACTGGTAGTGCTGCTGGAGCAACACATTGGTAGTGTTGCTGGAGCAACACACTAGTAGTGTTGCTGGAGCAACACACTGGTAGTGCTGCTGGAGCAACACACTGGTAGTGCTGCTGGAGCAACACACTTGTAGTGTTGCTGGAGCAACACACTGGTAGTGCTGCCGGAGCAACACACTGGTAGTGTTGCTGGAGCAACACACTGGTAGTGTTGCTGGAGCAACACACTAGTAGTGTTGCTGGAGCAACACACTGGTAGTGTTGCTAGAGCAACACACTGGTAGTGTTGCTGGAGCAACACACTGGTAGTGCTGCTGGAGCAGCACACTGGTAGTGTTGCTGGAGCAACACACTGGTAGTGTTGCTGGAGCAACACACTGGTAGTGTTGCTGGAGCAACACACTGGCAGTGCTGCTGGAGCAGCACACTGGTAGTGTTGCTGGAGCAACACACTGGTAGTGCTGCTGAAGCAACACACTGGCAGTGTTGCTGGAGCAACACACTGGTAGTGTTGCTGGAGCAACACACTGGTAGTGTTGCTGGAGCAACACACTGGTAGTGTTGCTGTAGCAACACACTGATAGTGTTGCTGGAGCAACACACTGGTAGTGTTGCTGGAGCAACACACTGGTAGTGCTGCTGGAGCAACACACTGGTAGTGTTGCTGGAGCAACACACTGGTAGTGTTGCTGGAGCAACACACTGGTAGTGTTGCTGGAGCAACACACTGGTAGTGTTGCTGGAGCAACACACTGGTAGTGTTGCTGAAGCAACACACTGGTAGTACTGCTGGAGCAACACACTGGTAGTGTTGCTGGAGCAACACACTGGTAGTGTTGCTGGAGCAACACACTGGTAGTGTTGCTGGAGCAACACACTGGTAGTGTTGCTGGAGCAACACAATGGCAGTGCTGCTGGAGCAGCACACTGGTAGTGTTGCTGGAGCAACACACTGGTAGTGCTGCTGAAGCAACACACTGGCAGTGTTGCTGGAGCAACACACTGGTAGTGTTGCTGGAGCAACACACTGGTAGTGTTGCTGGAGCAACACACTGGTAGTGTTGCTGTAGCAACACACTGATAGTGTTGCTGGAGCAACACACTGGTAGTGTTGCTGGAGCAACACACTGGTAGTGCTGCTCGAGCAACACACTGGCAGTGTTGCTGGAGCAACACACTGGTAGTGTTGCTGGAGCAACACACTGGTAGTGTTGCTGGAGCAACACACTGGTAGTGTTGCTGGAGCAACACACTGGTAGTGTTGCTGGAGCAACACACTGGTAGTGTTGCTGGAGCAACACACTGGTAGTGTTGCTGGAGCAACACACTGGTAGTGTTGCTGGAGCAACACACTGGCAGTGCTGCTGGAGCAGCACACTGGTAGTGTTGCTGGAGCAACACACTGGTAGTGCTGCTGAAGCAACACACTGGCAGTGTTGCTGGAGCAACACACTGGTAGTGTTGCTGGAGCAACACACTGGTAGTGTTGCTGGAGCAACACACTGGTAGTGTTGCTGTAGCAACACACTGATAGTGTTGCTGGAGCAACACACTGGTAGTGTTGCTGGAGCAACACACTGGTAGTGCTGCTGGAGCAACACACTGGCAGTGTTGCTGGAGCAACACACTGGTAGTGTTGCTGGAGCAACACACTGGTAGTGTTGCTGGAGCAACACACTGGTAGTGTTGCTGGAGCAACACACTGGTAGTGCTGCTGGAGCAACACACTGGCAGTGTTGCTGGAGCAACACACTGGTAGTGTTGCTGGAGCAACACACTGGTAGTGCTGCTGGAGCAACACACTGGCAGTGTTGCTGGAGCAACACACTGGTAGTGCTGCTGGAGCAACACACTGGCAGTGTTGCTGGAGCAACACACTGGTAGTGTTGCTGGAGCAACACACTGGTAGTGTTGCTGGAGCAACACACTGGTAGTGCTGCTGGAGCAACACACTGGTAGTGTTGCTGGAGCAACACACTGGTAGTGCTGCTGGAGCAACACACTGGTAGTGTTGCTGGAGCAACACACTAGTAGTGTTGCTGGAGCAACACACTGGTAGTGTTGCTGGAGCAACACACTGGTAGTGCTGCTGGAGCAACACACTGGTAGTGTTGCTGGAGCAACACACTGGTAGTGTTGCTGGAGCAACACACTGGTAGTGTTGCTGGAGCAACACACTGGTAGTGTTGCTGGAGCAACACACCGGTGGTTTGGCTTTAGACACAACATTGTAACGTTTCTTAGTTTAATATCTTTACTGAGCGCCTCAATATCCGTCTTGTAGTCAGTGGTCAAAAAATTACTGTGGTACGTAATGGGTCCAGGGACTGGGCCCCAAAAATTCTGATACCTAAGCAAGCTACAGTCGCAATAAACTATATATACATATTTATTTCTTGTTACAATCATGTTGAGTTATTTATGCTGATATGCAGTCACAAAAAATATTACTGTTTCGCCTACATATAGTTTTGAATTATTGATACTGAGTTTATCTTTTAAATGGGTATGGTTTATTTATAATGGGCAAAGTCAGGGTATTTTTCAAAAATGGTTGTTAATTTGCCACTCTCGATAATATACGCTGACATTTCTTGAATATTTGTGAGCGAGTTCTTTGAATGCATTTATTTAATCGAATTCCTGTATATAATGACGCAAGTTGTGACAAACGTCTACCTGTTAAAGTTTACATTTAGTTCTGTCTACATCAACTGGTGACGCTACCTCTCAGAAATATAGTACATGTATCCCAGCTGGAGCCTGGCACCACTGACATCCAAGAGCCTGCTAATTTTATTAGAGACATCCAAGGCATGTGGCTCTTCCTGCATAATTCATTGGTAATAAATGGACTGACTTGTATCAGTCTCCATCAGCACAAAATTGTTATTTACATCCTCTTTAAAGTCATTAGGACTATCATGTATCTGAAGACTAATACAAGCTGAAATTCACAGAATGTGTGCTCCTACTCCAGTGTCTACAGTCCTATCAAACCTGTTTCTGGCTTCTGATACAAACATGCCGTAACTGACACTCATGAAGTTAGGAGCATTTATGAATAATAGAGAATCAGTTACAAATAAGGTGACAACCTTATTTATAACTGTTGTTGATGCGTGCTTCATTTATTATGTGACAGCCATCACTCTGTATGACAACAGCGGCATTACCAGCTGCATCATTGGTCTAGGGAACAGAGCAATCAATATATATAATTTATGAAAGACAGTGTTATGTGACTAAGGCATCATTACAACTCAGGGCATGGTGCTTGGCTTCATGACGAAGGTTTGGTTGTGATTTAAAAAGACTTTTAATGGGAGAAATTGATGGATAGTGGCTTGGCTTTCTAAGATAATATCGCACGCATGGAGCAGAGAATTGTCGCTATTGGCTTACCTGATATAGATCATGTATCTTTGCCTTTGGGACTTAGTGAAAGGAATATTACAGTGATCTTCCTTTGTGCAACTTTGGGTTTCTGTACTGTGGAAATGTTTGCCCAGCTAGTTGCTTTATCAGTCTAATACAAAAGAACCGTGGAAGATGACTAGCCCGAGGTAATCAGGCCATCAGCCAGGATTTGATGTATTTAGTCCATCAGTCTTTATAAAGGCACAACCTATACGAGGTGAGATGAAGGAGGCGGAGGCGACGTTACCGCTAGACAAACTTCTCAAGTTGAAGTTGGTCATACCTAGAGATTAGGCAAAAGTCGAAGAATATAAGCTCCTCTGCGCACACTCTGTACTTATCAAGATTGATGGACACATCATCTTCAGACTGAGGAACTAATTACCTCAAACTCCTCATTTTCCACCGTTCTTCTATATAATGGACTGATGAAGCCACTGGCTGAAGAAACGTATCCATGGTAAAGATACCCGAATGTTGCACAATCGTCTCATTCATCACTTGCCAGTTTTCTTAACCATTTATATAATAATAATTATAATAAACTATTTCTTTACTGAACTTAGATTTTAAGACATTGTCGCCGAAGAGCCTAATTTATAGTGCACCCCACATCCATCCCGTGGTCAGTAGCACAAGAGTATATGGATATACAAAAGGGGTTAGCAGAAGTGCATCTGAATCTATATGTACAGTTGCCTCATATGTTGCAAACAAATTTAGGATATTTGCTTAATATGGATATCTTATTTTCAATAACAAGATACCTTGACTTATCACACGAATTATTAAGCCGCCCATCTCTATATTCCGTAATAAGTAATATAGTGCTCAAGATAGTGACATAAGGTTTGGCCACATACTTTGCATTTGGTTTAATCATTATCTATGTGTCTGCCAAACTGCCAGAAGTACTTGGAACCAAGCCTAAGTCTGCCTACTACAATTTCAGTCAGTCTGGTCACCTTGCAAGTTGCTCCACAAATGTGCTTATTTACGTTCATGTTATCATAGTGGATGATAGATCTCATTAGGTTTCCAACTGCATTCCGATAACATTCAGTTTCAGTACTAACTTCTTTCTGAATATTATTTCCAATGTTAAACACGGACACACTAAAGTTATATATTTTGCATTTTCCTGACTGCCTAGTATCATCCAATTGAAATTTATGAAATTGCAACAATCTCCCGCCCACCTTGATTCAACTTATCTTGCTTCTCCAGAATTTCTCAACGTACATCAAAATTTGATAATCTTCTGGAAGATTTCGTAGCACGTTGAAAACATGAAAAAATGAATGAAGTATGAAAAAACACCCAAAACACCGAAGTTTTTTTCAGGTGAAAAAATTGGTGAACCTGCAACCACCTCCCGCAGACACCTACAACTTGCCACAACCTAGCCTGCTGCTGCGAAACTTTTGCTGTAAAACAAGACAGATCTTATAGTAATGGTCAGAGATGGATGTTACGATGGTCAAGCAGACAAGTGGGGTATCATTAAGGTGAATGCCTCAACTAGTACTGTTTCTCATTTATGTAAACGATAACCCACGAAAGGCAGGTCTATATTATTCTGCTCACCAATGGAGTAAAATTAGTGAAGAAAACTTTTAATGAAGATGGGGAAAAAACACAAAACAAAGCGAACAGACATTGGCATAATAGGACAAATAACTACTAAAATTTAACCTTAGCATGTATAAACTTTTGTAAATCAGAAAAGGAGAAGAAAAAAACTAGATAGAGTTTAAACTACGAAGACAGAATTACAAACCTCAAATAAAGAGAAGGACTGTGCCTTCCAGCCACATCGAATCAAACCTGTCAAGAAACTAGAGTTTTGTACAAGACTCGAGGAGGACTGAATAAAAGAACTTGACAACCTTAGACGATAAAAAAAAAGCTAAGTGGGACATGATAAGAAAATTCAAGATATTATTGATAGGGCTGACAGTGGTAATGTTCGACAGTCGGGGAATGGGGACAACGGAGCATAAATAGAGGCGAAAGACAAATGTGAGCCACAGAATCAGAAAACACTTCCGATGCCTCATATTGCTCAGAAATTGGAATAACTCTGACGAAGAAATGGCATAAGCACACATTATACACAGTTTTATGAACAGGTTCAACAGAACCACAAGGTAGTTTCAAGATAAGACCAGGAGCCGAAACTTGACCCTTCCCAACTACAACTAGATGAATTAGGCGAGTATACGCGCTGTCTACTAAAAGACAAATGCTCATTATAATGCAGAAATAGTTCACTCGTAACATGAAATTAAATATTTGCAATAAAAGTGCTATTTCCAGAATTCATACAGCTACATCGTTCCTCGTTAGAATGCTTTTGAAAATCATCGGTGAAGCATATTCGCAAAATTTGCGTCCAGTATTTGCAAAAACATTTTTGTTTTAATCATACGTGTAATAATAACCGCAAAAAAACAATATGTATTTGTAATCATAATAAAATTCGTATTCATAACTGAAATGGACAGTTCGCAATAATACCTTGAAGTACAAAGTTAATTAAGACAATTAAAACAAATAATAATTTCATCACGTAGGAGAAATGATAAGACGTACAGACAGTAATTCGCTATTGTAACTTTGTCACGTCTGCGAACACAAAAGAGCATAAATACACTCGGTAAAGTAGGAGAAGAGAGGTGGGAAGGAAGAGAGAGGCTAAAAACATTTCGTTGGTTATATGTCTTGCAAAGTGGGAATTTAAGGGAGCTTCAGTTGTGCATTTGTTAGTACATTCCATCTAGTCCCAGGAAATCTACTTCCTGATCCCCGCCATTAAAACGTTCTGTGGCTATATGTCCTGCCAAGACCTGTGAGTACGTTGCACGGTATTATTATATCTCCACTAGTCCATTTATCCCCTCGCGTCGTCAGAGTCACTTCTTCAAGAATATCTTCGTGGATCAGTCCTCTCAACTCCAGGACGAATCTCGTCGTTAACCACTTTTTTTCATAGTTTTTATGCATGCTTAACCAGTTCCTGGTTTTGGCTGTTACTGTATACTGAATAACAGATGTGATACTTTTAGTATTTAGTCCTAAATGACTCGTATAGGTTCATAACTGCAGCTCTTAGGTTCGCTAAGTTCACTTACACTGCCGGTGGTACTCTATTGTCACCCACTGCAGTAAGTTCATTACAATACTTACTCTATGATCCTTCTTTCTTTTGTTAACATTAATAGTCTTTGGCCCTTCTTTCCTTGTTCCATCTCATACTTTCTTTTTCCCTCCTCAGTTTTCATAACACTGCTCTTGCGAGGTTGAGCCAATACCCAAAATGCAACGGAAATAAAACTAATTATTCTTTACTTATTTTGGAAATAACGTTTAGAATTACAAATTAGCATAATTTATAAAGATATGGATTCAGGGCGGTAGATAAACTGTGCAGGGAAAAGGTTTTTGATTCAATTCCACAGTGTGTAATTGTTTAAAAAAATACATAAAGTTTTCTTAATTTCTCAATGGTGGATCTTTTTCCCTCAAGTTTTTTTTTTTTTTTTTTTTGAGAAGGATAAGGACAGGCTTATACTGAATGGACCACCATTTGTACAACTTTGATTTGGACACTTTTCTTTGAAATTCCAATGAGGGAAAAATGGTTGAGTCACTCGGAATTTAGGTATTACATCACCCTACTAACAAGATTACATCAGTTCATTCCTGTAAGCCATACAGTGCAAATAAGTCAAACTCTCTTTAGTGTTTGCTTTGGACACAGCACCGTGTCTTCCTTTGCAGATGACACCCCAATTTGCTTGACAGTGTCTTCTACTGAAGACACTACAAGACTCCAGGTGGACATTAACCATATCTTTCAATGGGCCGAAGAAAACAATATCAAGTTCAATGACGAGAAATTTCAATTACTCCGTTATGGGAAACGTGAGGAAATTAAAACAGTATCGGAGTAAAAAACAAATTCCAGTTACACAATAGAGCGAGAAACTAATGTAAAAGACCTTGGAGTGATAATGTCAGAAGATCACACCTTCAAAGACCACAACATTGCATCACTCGCATCTGCTAGAAAAATGACAGGATGGGTAATGAGAACCTTCAGAACTAGGGATGCCAAGACCATGATGACGCTCTTCAGGTTGCTTGTTTTATCTAGGATGAATTATTGCTGCACACTAACAGCACCTTTCAAGGCGGGTGAGATTACTGACCTAGAAAATGTATAGAGAACCTTCATGGGGCGCATAACTGCGATAAAACACCTCAATTACTGGGAACGCTTAAAGTTCCTCAACCTGTACTCCCTAGAATACAGGCGGGAGAGATACATGATTATATACACTTGGAAAATCCTATAGGGATTAGTACCAAACTTGCACACGAAAATCACTCCCTTTGAGAGCAAAAGACTCGGCGGATTTCGTAGCTTGCAACAGGTGACCTTGTAGCTTGTAACAGGTGACCTTGTAGCTTGTAACAGGTGACCTTGTAGCTTGTAACAGGTAATCTTGTAACTTGCAACAGGCGACCTAGTAGTCTGTTATATGTGACCTTGTAACCTGCAATAGGTGACCTTGTAGCATGCAACAGGTGATCTTGTAGCTTGCAACAGGTGACCTTGTAGCTTTCAAGGATATCGATGGTCTGATGACGGCACTAAATATTGTTCATAATCCTGCCGACTGCAGACTGTTCACTGATTCATCGAACCTGCGTCTTAAAGTTGTTGTGGTGTATGTTGGCAACGTGCTGCCATCAGTTTCTGTTGGTAATGCAGTCCTGTGATATCATGAGGCAGATTTTGAACTTCAAAAAGCATGATAAATATTAGTGGCAGCTTTGGTCGACTTGACAGCTGTTGTTACCTTGCATATACTGCGGCTACGCTACTTTCAGCATTGATGTTGTCTCTGTGAATGGGTTAATGAGGCGAAGACTTCATATTACATTAAGAAAGACTGGCCACTCCGATACCCACCGGAACCTGGAACAAAAAATGTTCAGTGTCCACTACTGGTAGAATAGAGTATGATTTTCCTACCACTCACATCGAACTGAGTTTCATGAAAAATTGTATCAAGACTAAGGATGAAACAGTGACAGCCGTCTTACTCCACAGCCTTAAAAGTAAAGCGAAAACCAAGTAGGGTTTATTTGTTAGTCCACAGATTCACGAGCTTCTTAAAAATGAGAAGTTTAACCGTATCATAGCTGGTGAGGAGAAAAATGCGTGGAATACTTTCTGCTTAGTAGAAAACAGTTTTCTCTGAAATACCTAAGCTGACAGTTACAGGGAACTTACGAAAAACCTACCGAGGTCCTATCAAAGAAAATAGGCTGCAGTATGTCTTTGAAGATATATTTCCTCCATTCCCACCGAGACTTTTTCTGACCAGGACAGCTCAGTCATGGAAAAACGCTACCCTGGGGAAATGGAGTCTATCATAGTTAGTAGATTGTTGCTGGACAATAACAAATGATACTTCAGGAGTGGTATACAAGAGACAAGCAAAGAAGCATCGGGTTAAATCAATGCTAGTAATTATGCAAATATGTTAGTAATATATTGCATACATATATGCAAAATGTGTAAAAAAATTACCTTGGAAACCTCCGTCAATCGAAGTGCAAAATTGTTCAAAACCTGTAGACCAGTGATATTTGTCTGCCACCTGCACAGTCTGTCCTAGTCACCCCGAAATCTTTCGGAAGTGACTTTGTGTTGAGTCCGACAAGATGTTGAAAGAAAGCCACGACATATATTAAAGGAAACGTTTCGCCACGAGTGGTTTCTTCAGTCGTGAAACAGCCACCCGTGGCGCAACCTTGCCCTTAATAAATATCCTTCAATAAATGTTTTTCCTCTTCTCTCCACTTTTTATCGTCAATAGATTTGTATTATCCAGGAGCAGCTATAAATACGACTCTATTTTTTCTGATACGTAGTCCAAGAATATGAAGAATTACTGGTACCAGTCTCAGTAATGTCCCTTGTGTGACTCTACTCATGACTCTTTCCCATCCTGGATGCAACAGACACATAAAACTGAGCAGGCTGTATTACGACAACGTTTTGATCAAGAGGAACTTAATCGAGATAATTTCACAAAGCTTCCCTTGAGCGAAATGTCGTTATAACAAAAGCTTAAGCTTACCATACCACGGGTGGGGATAGAACCCGCGATCAGAGAGTCTCAGTTTTGCGACTCTCTGATCGCAGGTTCTATCCCCGCCCGTGGTATGGCTTGTTTGCAATCGTGTCATTACGATTTCGTGAGTCAAAGCTTAAGCTTGATGAATGACTTACTGAATCGCTGCCTCATCCGCTTAAATGCACACCCAGACACATCCTCTCTTCCTATCGCTTTCCGTCTCCTTAGATATTCGATTACCCGTTTTTTTTCTGGTTTGTCATTTCCTGGTGTGATGCAGTATCAAATGTTATTTTACACACTAGGAATATGCAATCATAAACTCTCTTTCCATTTGCATCATTTTTATCTTGTCATCTCACAACAGTATATTCCTTAAATAATATTTTTCTGGTCTAAACTTAACGCTACTTATCTACTGATCTCCATGATCACATTTTCCAATAGTTTATTCAATTTCCTTAGATAATATGCGTCTTAATAATAAATGTCAGTAGCTCAGTGCTGAAATCATGATTACATTCACTGTTTTTCCAGCTCGTACGAGCGTCTTCGTGTTCCTAAGGGCGCGTCTTCTTGCTCTCACGTGCGCACGAGTGTGTGTGTGAATGTGTGTGTGTGTACTCACCTGTATGTGGTTGCAGGGGTCGATTCATAGCTCCCGACCCCGCCTCTTCCTAGTAGCTACTAGGTCCACTCTCTACTCAGAGGGCCTTATTATACTGTTTTACTCTCCAGACTGCTCCACTTCAACTCAAAGTCTAAAGAATTACTTCCTAACATCTCTATGAATTATGTCAGTGTTTAACTTGCAGTTGTGTCCTCTTGTTCCTGCATCCTATTTCTGAAACATTCTGGCCATGTCCACCCTATAAATTCCTCTCAGTATTTTATATATAGTTATCATGCTGTCCATATCCGTCCTATGCTCCAATATCGTCAGACTGAGCTCCCTTAACCTCTTCTCACAGCAGGACTAACCTTGCTGCAAACTTTTGCGTTTTCTACAGTTTCTTGACGTGTTTGACCAGGTGTTCGTTCCATACTGGTGCTGTATACTCCAGTATGGGCCTCACGTATTCGGTTTACATCGTCGTGAATAACTCCTTACTTGGATGTCGAAACGCCATTCTTAGGTTTGATAAGCGTCCATATGCTGCAGCAGTTATTTGGTTGATGTGCACCTCAGTAGATGTGCTCGGTATGATGCACACCCCAAGACACTTTCCTTGAGTGACGTTTGCATTCTTTGGTCCACTAACCTGTACTCCGTCTGCAGTCTTCTTTATCCTTCCCCAAGCTTCCTGACTTTGTAATTAATGGGGTTAAACTCCAGGAGCCATTTGCTTGACCAAGCTTGCAGCCTGACCAGATCCCTTGTAGTCTTATTTTACCTGAAACTCGTTCACCTGTACTCTCCTCATCAGTTTCAAATCGTCTGGGAAGGGGGGACACCTCTGAATCTACCCTTCGTAATGTCATTCACATATTCTAGAAACAACACCGGATCTAGAAATCACCCTTATGGAATCCCACTCGACACATGCGCCCGCTCTGATACCTTGTCACATATCAACACTCGTTGTTCCTTCCTGTCAAGTATTACTTGATCCATTACAGTGCTTTTTCTGCCTGATCTTCTACCATTTATACCAATATCTTGTGTGTGTATGTTTCAGGGGTCGAATCATAGCTCCTGGCCCCTCCTCTTCGCTGTCGCTACTAGGTCCACTCTCTCTCTGCTCCAAGGGCTTCTTCTTAAAGCTATATATGGATTCTGCCTCCACTACTTCACTCTTCAAATTGTTTCACTTCCTAAGAGCTACATGACTGAAGAAATACTTCAGTTGTGACGCCTTGTTGTTGTGTCCCATCTCGCTATCCACCTTGCCAATTCCTCTCAGTATTTTATATGTTATTATCACTTTAAAGCTAAAGAAGTATTTCCTAGCATCCTTGTGATTCATCTATGCCAGTAACTTCCACCTGTGACCTCAAGCACTTGAGATCCGTCTCTCAAACAGTCTCTCCTCGTCCATCCTGTGAATTCCTCTGGATATTTTAATGGTCGTAATCATATTTCCTCTGGCTCTTTTGTCTTCTAGTGTCGTCAGGTTTAGCTCCTCTAGCCTCGCCTTACAGTTCAAACCCTTCAGCTCTGAGGCTAATTTCGCTGCAAACATTTGCACATTATTCAGCAGCTTTACCAGATGGAGTTCCATACTGTCTCTGCACACTCCAAGATGGGCCTGACATATGTCGTGTACAAGGTTGTAAATGTCTCCTTGTTTATGTTCCTGAAAGCTGCCCTGAAATTTGCCAGTCTTGCCTTTGTTGCAACAGTTATTTGGGTGATGTGTGCTTCAGGTGAAATACTCAAAACCGTGCGCACCTCAGGGAGGTTTGCAACATATATCCACCGAGCCTGTGCATTGTTTTCGGATGTCTATGCCTTACTCTGATTTTCATAACTTTGCATTTTCTGGAGTTAGATTCCAATAGCTATATATATGTCAGACCAATCCTGAAAGTACTCCAGATGCATTTGTAGTCTTTTCTGGTCAACTCTTGTTTTTATTCTCCTCATTAGTTCTACATCATCTGTGAACGGGGATACCTCTGATTCAGTTTCTTCTGTCATGTTCCTCACATACACAAGAAACAGAATTGGTCCAATACTGACCGTTGTGGAACCCACACTCGTTACATTATCCCATTCCGACACATCGTCCCTTATAGTAACTCGTTGTGTCCTTCTCGTTAAGTATTTCTTGACCCACTAGCGTTTTCCCTGTAATTAGTGCCGCTTCTCTAGCTCTAGTATGGGTCTCTTGTGGGTTGTGTATCAAACACCTTCTTGCAATCCAAAAAAATCTACTATAAACTTTTCTCTCTCTCTCTCTCTCTCTCTCTCTCTCCTTCCTAACTTTCGCTAATTTTTCACAAAACTCTAGGAGACTTGTGAGAAAATGGTGCTGGTTGTTGTTTGTGAATCCACTTCTTTGCAGGTGCTCCACTACTCTTCTGATTAATTAATTTCTCAATAACCTTACATACTATGCATGTTAGTGACACCGACCTTTAATTCAATGTCACCTGTCTGTCAGCTTTTTTAAATATTAGGACTAAATTTACTGTTTTCCAGATCCATGACAGCTGCCCTATTTCAGTTGATTAGTTGAAGATCGCTGCTAGTGGTTCCTCTGCTCCTTTTCGCAGAACCCACAGAGAGATGTTGTCTGGTTCCATTACCTTCAAGGTATCTAGTTCACTCAATATTTTTTTCGCTTCTCTCATTGTATTGTGTCCAGTACTCATTGGTTTTCTCTCTCTCTCTCTCTCTCTCTCTCTCTCTCTCTCTCTCTCTCTCTCTCTCTCTCTCTCTCTCTCTCTCTCTCTCTCTCTCTTTCGCAAGGTTTGACAAGGTTTTACTGACAAGCTATTTACAGGTTAAGGATTCCTAACTTTATTGACAAGCTAAGAGCTGTTACCTACATCAGCTCATTTGAAAGCATTTTTATTCTTATGAGACATACAAGTATGGAACAGGATGAAGTTGGAGCCATCTATGGGCCAACATTTTCATTTGATCAACTGACGTTATCTCGTTGACATCATTATGCTGTACGAATGTGTTCCATACTCGAGTCATCCTGGGTATATATGGTCTCAGATGGAGTGATGTTCTGGAGAAGGGTACAGCCAGAGTAAAGTTGCTGTTTTCTGCCCGTCTTGTGGCATAAAAGCTTGATTCACGCTGTCCTCGAAGTGAATCCAAGTGTGGTACTTTGACAATATTGGCCTTTTACATAAAAGTAAGGCTACCCACATCCCTCCTGTGTTGAAGGCCCTGCTGAAATGGTAGATCTATCCAGGATGGGTCCAGGCGAGAGATGAGACGTCTTGGTCTGTTCTCAACTCTGTCAAGCAGTCGCAGATGAGAGGGGGGGCATGCAAACCAAGAAAGTGGAGCATACTCAAGGTGTGAGCGTACTTGTGCCTCGTACAGAATCTTGCAACCCCTACTGTCAAGCAGATGCGAGATACGGCGAAGTGCTGTAAGCTTCCTGGCTGCCTATAGCTGATATAGCTCTTAGCTGGTGATTGATGTAGCTTAGAGCAGCTGGCATTTCTTCTCTTGGATAAGTGAATGTTAGTGTACAGTCGTCTGCATATGCATGTGATTCTGGGATGAGATGAAGAAGATTGTTGAAGTAGACATTCCATAACAATGGTTCCAGAACGCTTCCTTATGGAACACTTGCCCCAATAGGTTGTCTTGCTGATTCCGTTCCATTGAGAACTACACTTAGAGATCTACCATGAAGGTAATCACTGAGGAGACATAGCGTAGAGCCTGTAATTCCCAGCGCTTGAAGTTTTGCTAAGAGGCCCTGGTGCCACACCCGATCGAAAGCGCCAGCAATGTCCAGTGCTACCACACAGCTGACTTTGGATTCTTCTCTCTCTCTCTCTCTCTCTCTCTCTCTCTCTCTCTCTCTCTCTCTCTCTCTCTCTCTCTCTCTCTCTCTCTCTCTCTCTCTCTCTCTCTCTCTCTCTCTCTCTCTCTCTCTCTCTCTCTCTCTCTTTGATCCTCTGGCAATACGTATTCTTGATTCCAATGAGAATACTTTCCTAATGTTTTGGTCACCTTCTCACAGACTTCCTGGTCATTCCTAGTGAGCTCTCCTCCTTTCTTCTTCAGCCTTATTACCTTGTTGTTTACAGTTGCCTTCCTTCTATTGTGCTATACTTCAACTTTGTCTCAGATTTTGATTTTGATGCTATGTCATTCTCAAATTACCATTTAGCCTTTCTACTTACCAATGCATATTCATTTCTGGTGATTCTATATTCTTCCTTATTCATTAGAATTCTTTGCTTCCTGTATGTCTTTCATGCTCTTCCACTTTTAGTTTTTTGTCTCCCTGCACCTCTGGGTGGTCCAGGAGCTCTTTCTGTTCTTGCCTGTAATTCTCCCACTTATGGGTAAAAATTTCCCCTTTTACCTCCCATCACCTTCCAGCTACATATTTCATATCATTTGTCTCACACCATCATAGTCTCTTCTTTTAAAATCAGGACTATGCCTTCCTTTATATTCTCTATTCCTCCCTATGTTTACTTTTAAAAGTTTTTGAACCACAGTACTGTGTGATCGCTAGCACCAAGGAGCCTCTTGCATTCGAAGTCCCCTACAATAGAGTCACTTAGGGAAAACACAAGGTTCGTCACCTCCTCTCTCCCTAGTTGTGTCCCTCACATGTTGTTACATTAAATTTTCCATCGCCTTCTCCAACAGCTTAGCTCTCCATATTTCAGGTTCTTCATATAGCTCCAGACTTTCCCAGTCTGTTTCCATATGGCTGAAGCCTCCCATGGTCAGTAGTTCTGCACTGAGAATGTGGGCTCTTCTAACTGCTTATGCTATTGTGGCCACCATTTCCATGTTGCTTTCATATTCCTGTCTAAGTCTCCTGCTCTTGTGTGGTGAGTTGTACATCACTGCTATTATTAACTTGGGTCTCCCAGTTCTGAGTGTCCCTATTATGTAGTTATTTGACCCCTCGCTATCTATTCTGTTCATCTCATAATTCCATTGTTTTTTTTTATCAGTATTGCTGGTCTCCACATGCTCTGTTTCCTTTGTCCTTTCTTATTAATTGATATCCTTCTGGGAAAACTGCTTCTGTAATCACCTCACCTCCATGAGTTCGGTCTCTGCTAGTGCTACAATATCTGGGGATGCCTTCACTATTCTCTTTTTCCGTTCACCACTCCTGTGTGTTACCAAATCTGCATTAGTACAACGCTTTCAGTTTCCTTTCTTTTACAGTGTTCATGATTTCGGGGTCCTGTTCTCCTAGTTCTTGTCTATGTTTCATGGGAGGAGTGGGTATGAGGAGGGGTGGTGGTTAGGGTGCGAGGAAAGGGAGGGTTGGGGGTGGATCTTGCACTGGATAGGGGTGGGATGCTGGGTATGGATGAGGGTGGATGGGGAGTAAGGATATGGGGCCTGGAATAGAGGGCTTGTGAGGAAGGTGTGGGGGAAGGAGGAGGGGCAAGGTATTGTTTGGTCTAAGTTATTGTGTTTGAGAGAGAGGGGGTTGAGATTTGCGGAACTATTTGTGTCGGAACTTGGAGTTCCCCATGAGACTCTGCCTCTGGGGGCAGAGCTTCTACACCAATCACTGCATTCACTGGTTTTCCTAACCGTCTTCGACTATTTCTTATACTTTTCCTCAGTTGTGCCTCTCCTGTAACGTCCCGTCCATGTGGAAATACACAGGGATTTCTGTCTCAAAATCCAATCTCGTGCTATTTCTAGTGTAAATGTCTGAAAATTTGCAGGCTGAGCCTCAGCTCACACACTGAATATCCGTGGTTCGATCCCCGGTACGAGTGTAAGGGTTGGGCATATTTTCTTACACCTGCTGCTCCTGTTCACTTAGTAGTAAGTAGGTAACTGGGTGTTAGCCGACTGACATGGGTCGCATCCTGGGAAGTGGTAGTATACTTTGGATAGGGCTGGACTTTGAAATGAGCTGAGTTAGGATAACAGCTCTTACCCTGTAAATTTGATTTGTGTAAAAAAGGAACACTGTAGTGGGCCTACTGGGTTCATGATAGGCAGGAAGGAGCACAACTGCAGGCCTGCAGGCCTGTATTAATGTTGACAGAATTACCGACAATATGTTAAGTAAAAGGACATAAGTGTAACAATAAAATGTCACATCAGTTGCACTTGTGTCCTTTTACCTAACATACTGCAGGCCTACTGGCTCAAGCTAGGCAAGTCTAACGCACGCCCACCTACACCCACTCTTGTACTTGTTTAGCCTATTTATAAACCTGCACAAGGTTTTAGCTTCAATGACGCTACTCGAGAGTTTGTTCCATGTATCCACAACTCTATTACCAAACCAATGCTTTCCTATATCATTTCGAAATCTTAATTTTCCCAACTTGAATCCATTGCTTCGAGTCATGTCTTGGATAGATATCTTTTTTAGCACATTATTTACATTTCGTTTATTTATTCCTGTTTTCCATTTATACACTTCAGTCATATCCCTTTAATTCTACGTCTCTCTAGACTAGAGAGTGCAGATTCAGTGCCCTCATTCTATCCTTGTAGGAAAGATTTTTGATACATGGGATCAACTTTGTCACCATTTTTTGTACATTTTCCAGTGTATTTACGTCCTTTCTGTAATACCGTGACCAGAACATTTCAGCATTATCTAAATGAGGCCTAACCAACGATATATAGAGTTGAAGAATAACCTGAGGGCTCCTGTTATTTATACTTCTTGATATGAAGCCAAGAATTCTATTCACTTTATCGCAAACACTTACGTACTTATTGTCGTGGCTTTATATTATTGTTAACCAGAATTCTCAAATCTTTTTCGCATACAGAGTGATTGAGAACTACATTATTTAGTCTACAAGTGACGTGGTTATTTATTTTTTCCAAGGCTAAGAAATTTGAAGTTGCCTATATTAAACTGTATCTGCCACTGGAGACCATGGATGTGATCAGTGACCACTTCCTCTCCTCCCACTTCCTTTCCCTCCGGAGTTCATTGTGCTTTGTGATTAGTTCCTTTGCTCCTCCCCATATCATCCTCGCCTCCCGGTTTCCTGAGAGCAGTTTTGAACGAGTCTTCTTTCCTCCCTCTGCCCTCCCTTCTGACACTTCACCTGACAAACTTGGTACAATCTCCACCTCACATCTCCGTCCCTTCATCTCCTCTAGTTCTATTTTCATCTTTTTGAGATGTTTATCCAGACAATGCACCTTGCAGCAGCAAAGATTTTTTTTCCTGTACCTCGCCTGCATCCAAAACATTCCTCACCCTCCATCTCTTTGCGAAAATCTAGAACCTTTTCTTTCCTCTCTTCATTCATCATGTACTTGAACACAGCCTTTAGCATTTCTTCTCTCTGTCCACGGACTTCCTCACAGCATCTCCTCAGGATCGTCGCCCTGTTTGTTTTGTCTAGTTTTCCACTTATCTTCTCTTGAGTTTTGCCACTCCCCACAGTGGGCAAAAAAGCTCTTACTCCCTGCTCTAGTGTGTATTTGTGTGTGTGTGTGTGTGTGTGTGTGTGTGTGTTCACCTAATTGTACTCAACTTATTGTGGATGCAAGAGTAGAGTCATAGCTCCTGGTCCCGCCTCTTCACTGATTGCTACTAGGTTACGCTCTTCCTGCTCCATGTATGGTACCTGCCTCTACTACATCACTTTCCAGACTATTCCACTCCCTGTAGAAATACTTCCTAACATCCCTATAACTCATATGAGTCTTCAACTTCCAATTGTGATCCCTCATTACTGTATCTCATCTCTGGAACATGCTGTCTCTGTCCACCTTGCCATTTCCACTCAGTATTTTATATGTCGTTATCATGTTCCTCTTCTTTCTCCTGTCCTCCAGTGTCGTCAGGTCAATTTTCCTTAACCTCTCCTAGTAGGAAATGCCCCTTAGTTCCGGGACTGTCTCGTTACAAGCCTTTGTACTTTCTCTAATTTCTTGATATGCTTGACCAAGTGCGGGTCCCAAACTGGTGCTGCATACTCCAGTATAGGCCTGACATACACTGTGCATAGTGTCCTGAACGATTCCTTACTGAGGTGTAGGAACACTATTCTTAGGTTTGCTAGTTGACCATATACTGCAGCAGTTATTTGGTTGATGTGCGCCTCCGATGTGCTCGGTATTATACTCACCCCAAGATCCTTTTAGTGAGGTTTGCAGTCCTTGGCCCTTCCCCTAGACTGTACTCTGTCTACAGTCTTCTATGCTCTTCCAAAACCTTCATGACACTAGACTTAGTGGGGTTAAACTCTAGGAGCCAGTTGTTGTACCAGGCATGCAGCCTGTCTAGATCCCTTTGAAGTCTTGCCTGATGCTCATCCGAATGAATTCTCCTTACTAGCTTCACATCGTCTGCAAATAGGGACACTTCTGAGCTCATCCCTTTCGTGATGTCATTCACATATACCAGAAACACCACCGGACCTAGGACTGACCCCTGTGGGACCCCCGCTCGACACAGGCACCCACTCTGACACCTCGTCACGTACCATGACTCGCTGTTGCCTTCCTGTCAGATGTGTTATACCTGTCAGGTTTGTTATACCTGCCTGGTCCTCCAGCTTTTGCACTAATCTCTTGTGTGGAACTGTGTCAAAAGCTTTACAGTCCAAAAAAATACAGTCTACCAACCCTCTTTCTGTCTTGCCATACTACCATCAACTTGTCATAGAACTCTAGTAGTTTGTGATACAGGATTTCCCTTCCCTGAAACCGTGCTGGATGTCGCGAATAAGCTCATTCCTTTCTAGGTGCTCCACCACTCTTCTCCTGATAATCTTTTCCATGACTTTGCATACTATACATGTCAGTGACACTGGTCTGTAGTTAGTGGTTCGTGTCTGTCTCCTTTTTAATAATTGGGACTACATTTGCTGTCCACACCTCAGGTAGTCACCCTGTTTCGATAGATGTGTTAAAAGATTGCTATTAGAGGTACATAGAGCACCTCTGCTCCCTCTCTCAGGACCCACAGAGAGATGTTCGGCCCCATCGCTTTTGAGTTATCTAGTACAATTAGCAGCCTCTTCACCTCCTCCTTAGTTGTATGTATTATGTCCAGCACTTGACGATGTACCCCTCCACTCCGGCTTTCTGGGGCCCTTTCTGTCTCCACTGTAAACACTTCTTGAAATCTCTTGTTGAGCTCTTCACATACTTCTAGGTTGTTTCTTGCGATCTCCCCTTCTTCCTTCTTCAGCCTGATTACTTGAAATTTGACTGTAGTTTTCCTCCTTATGTAACTGTGCACAGCTTCGGGTCTGACTTGGCTTTCGCTGCTATGCCATTTTCGTATTGTCGTATTGCCTCCCTCTTTATCTGTGCATATTCATTTCTGGCTCTTCGGCTAATCTCCTTATTTTTTTGAGTTCTTTGCCTTCTGTACTTCTTCCATTCTCTAGGGCACTTGCTTTTGACTTCTCTACACCTCTGGGTGAACCAAGGAGTCGTCCTGGCCCTCTCACTATTTCCGTTGCCCTTGGGTAAGAACTTCTCCACTGCTTCGTTGCATATTGTTGTCACATATTCCATCACATTATTTACTGATTTTCTTGCCAGTTCTCTTCCCCACTTAACCTCGCACATGAAGTTCCTCATGCGTGTGTAGTCACCTCTTTTGTAGTTTGGCTTCATTCGACGTGCCCTTCCTGCTCTTCTCTCTCTGGTAGTGTCCTTAACGTGTTTATGCATAAGATTTTCCAATACCACCTCCATCATCTTAGCCCTACACATTTCTGGACCCCCGTGTGGCTCCAGGTTTTCCACAGTCAATTTCCTTGTGATTGAAGTCACCCACAACCTGTAGCTTTGCCCTCCCCACGTGTTCCCTTCTCGCCACTTCGGACAGTATGTTGACCGTGTCTCTGTTACTCTCATTATATTCTTGTCTTAGCCTTCTGTTGTTCTTTGGTGAGTTATTCGTCACTGCAATCGCCACCCTGGGACCTCCAGTCTGAGGAGTTCCTATTACGTAGCCCCTTGCTTCTCCTCTGTCTCCCCTGGCCATCTCCTCAAAATTCCATTGGTTTTTGATGAGCAGTGCAACCCCTCCACTCCCTTTGTTCTCTCTGTCTTTCCTCAGAATCTGATACCCACTTGGGAAGATAGCATCTGTTATCATTCCTTGAGCTTTTTTTCCCTGAGAGCTATGATATCTGGTGATGCCTCTCTGATTCTTTCATGCCACTCCTCCCACTTATTCATTATTCCATCAGCATTGGTGAACCAAACCTTCAGTGTGTGTACTCACTTAATTGTGTTCACCTAATTGTGGTTGCAGGGGCCGAGACTCAGCTCCTGGCCCCGCTTCTTCACTGAGTGCCACTAGGTCTTCTCTCTCCCTATTCCATGAGCTTTATCATACCTCATCTTAAAGCTATGTATGGTTCCTGCCTCCACTGTCTCACTTGCTAGGCTATTCCACTTCCTCTGTGTGTGTGTGTGTGTGTACTCACCTATATGCGGATGCAGATGTCGAGTTTTTGCTCCAGGTCCTGCATCTTCTCTAGTTGCTACTAGGTTCATTCTCTTTTGATTCGACAACCTTTTCGTGTCTCTTCTTAAAGCTTTGTATGGGTCCTGCCTCTATGACTTCATTCTCTAGGTCATTCCACTTCCTGACTAGTCTAAGGCTGAAGAAATACTTTCTAACGTCCCTGTGACTCTTCCGAGTTTTCAGCTTTAAGCTACGCCCCAGTATTTCTGTTGCCGATCTCTCAAACAATCTGTCCCTGTTCACCCTATGAGTTCCTCTTATAATTTTGCACGTTATAATATCAGCCCTGGTCCTTCTATCCGGAGGTGACATTAGGCTTATAGGACATACCCTTAACTCTGGAACTAGTCTTGCAAAATTGAACTTTCAACAATTTCTTGACTTTCTTCACCCTATATGGGTTCCATACTGGTGCTGTGTGTGTAGTTACTGGTTGTCAAAAGCGCTTGGTCTATTGTGGTGTGTACCTACCTATTCGTAATTACAGGGGTCGCGTCACAACTCATGGCCCAGCCTCTTCCCTGGTTACTATTAGGTCCACTTTCTCCCTGCTCCATGAGCTTTATCTTATCTCTTCTTAAAGTTATGTATGGATCCTGCCTCCACTACATCACTCTTCAGATTGTTCCACTTCCTGACAACTCTGTGACTGATAAAATACTTCCTAACATCCCTGGGACTCATATGAATCGTCAAATTTCAGTTGTGACCCCTTGTTGCTGTGTCCCATCACTGAAACATCCTGTTCCTATCCACCTTGTCAATTCCTCTCAGCATTTTATATACCGTTATCATGTTCTCCCTATGTCTCCTGTCCTCTAGAGTCGTCAGGTCAATTTTCTTTAACATCTCCTCGTAGGCCATAACATTTACCTCCGGGACTAGTCTTGTTGCAAACCTTTGCACTTTCTCTAATTTCCTGACGTACACGGTGTACAGAGTCTTGAACGATTCCTTACTAAGGTTTCGAAACGCTCTTCTTAGGTTTGCCAGGCGCCCATATGCTGTAGTTATTTGAGTGATGTGCGCCTCAGGAGATGTGTTCGGTATGATACTCAAACCAGGAGCCTTTCCATTGAGTGAGGTATGCAGTCTTTGGCCACCTAGACTGTACTCTGTCTGCGGTCTTTTTTGACCTTCACCGATCTTCATGACTTTGCACGTGGTGAAGTTAAATTAAAGGAGCCAGTTGCCTGTCTAGATCCTTCTTTAATCCTGCTTGATCCTCAGCCACCTGAATTTTCAGCATATGCTTTATATCATTTGCAAATAGGGACACCTCTGAATCTATCCCTTCCATTATTGTGTGTGTGTGTGTGTGTGTGTGTGTGTGTGTGTGTGTGTGTGTGTGTGTGTGTGTGTGTGTGTGTGTGTGTGTGTGTGTGTGTGTGTGTGTGTGTACTCACCTAGTTGAGGTTGCGGGGGTCGAGTCCGAGCTCCTGGCCCCGCCTCTTCACTGATCGCTACTAGGTCACTCTCCCTGAGCCGTGAGCTTTATCATACCTCTGCTTAAAGCTATGTATGGATCCTGCCTCCACTACATCGCTTCCCAAACTATTCCACTTACTGACTACTCTGTGGCTGAAGAAATACTTCCTAACATCCCTGTGATTCATCTGTGTCTTCAGCTTCCAACTGTGTCCCCTTGTTGCTGTGTCCCATCTCTGGAACATCCTGTCTTTGTCCACCTTGTCAATTCCTCTCAGTATTTTGTATGTCGTTATCATGTCCCCCCTATCTCTCCTGTCCTCCAGTGTCGTGGACTCACCTAATTGTACTCACCTAATTGTGGTTGCAGGGTAGAGACTCAGCTCCTGGCCCCGCCTCTTCACTGATCGGTACTAGGTCCTCTCTCTCTCTGCTTCCTGAGCTTTGTCATACCTCTTCTTAAAACTATGTATGGTTCCTGCCTCCACTACTTCACTTGCTAGGCTATTCCACTTCCTGACGACTCTATGACTGAAGAAATACTTCCTAACGTCCCTGTGACTCGTCTGAGTCTTCAGCTTCCAGTTGTGACCCCCTGGTTTCTGTGCCCCCTCTCTGGAACATCCGATCTCTGTCCACCTTGCCTATTCCCCGCAGTATCTTGTATGTCGTTATCATGTCTCCCCTGACCCTTCTGTCCTCCAGTGTCGTCAGTCCGATTTCCCTCCACCTTTCCTCGTACGACATTTCCCTTGTTGCGAACCTTTGTACTTTCTCTAACTTCTTGACGTGCTTGACCAGGTGTGAGTTCCAGACTGGTGCTGCATACTCCAGTATGGGCCTAACATACACAGTGTACAGTGTCTTGAACGATTCCTTATTAAGCTATCGAAACGCTATTCTCAGGTTTGCCAGGCTCCCATATGCTGCAGCAGTTATTTGGTTGATGTGTGCCTCCGGTGACGTGCTCGGTGTTATGGTCACCCCAAGGTCTTTCTCCCTAAGTGAGGAATGGAGTCTTTGTCCACCTAGCCTATACTCTGTCTGCGGCCTTCTTTGCCCCTCCCCAATCTTCATGACTTTGCATTTGGCAGGATTGAATTCGAGAAGCCAGTTTCTGGACCACATGTCCAGCCTGTCCAAGTCTCTTTGCAATCCTGCCTCATCCTCATCCTATTTAATTCTTCTCATCAACTTCACATCATCTGCGAATAGGAACACTTCAGAGTCTATTCCTTCCATCATGTCGTTCCATCATGTCGTTCGTGTGTGTGTGTGTGTGTGTGTGTGTGTGCGTGTGCGGGTGCGCACGTGTCTGGGGCGGATGTCTTCTTTCAATGGTAAGTCTGA
>NC_091293.1:71461374-71488874 GCF_038502225.1 Cherax quadricarinatus | reverse complement strand
TATATATATATATATATATATATATATATATTTTTATTATTATCACACCGGCCGAGTCCCACCAAGGCAGGGTGGCCCGAAAAAGAAAAACTTTCACCATCATTCACTCCATCACTGTCTTGCCACAAGGGTGCGGTACCGTACAGTTTTTAAACTGCACTATATATATATATATAAATATATATATATATATATATATATATATATATATATATATATATATATATATATATATATATATATATATATATATATATATGTCGTGCCGAATATGTAAAACTGGTCAATTAGCAAGAACTCATTTAAAATTAAGTCCTTTCTGAAATTTTCTCTTATACGTTTAAAGATATATTTTTTTCTTTAATGCTAATGCTAATTTTTTTAATTTTGCACCAAAAGTATCTTAGAAAACTTACCTAACCTTATTATAACAAGAGCAATTTATTTTAGCCTAACCCAACTAAATATATTTTAAATACGTTTACAATAATTTAGGACTAAACAAACACAATCAAATATATTTTTTTCGTTAGGTTCAGAATGATTTTGGCGAAATTATTGCATACACAAATTTTCACTTGTCCTATATGGCAAGATGAGCGTTGCTATTTAAGCCAAGATCGCAAGTTCTGCCTATTCGGCACGATATATATATATATATATATATATATATATATATATATATATATATATATATATATATATATATATATATATATATATATATATATATATATATATATATATATATATGTAAATATATATATATATATATATATATATATATATATATATATATATATATATATATATATATATATATATATATATATATATATATATGTCGTGCCGAATATGTAAAACTGGTCAATTAGCAAGAACTCATTTAAAATTAAGTCCTTTCTGAAATTTTCTCTTGTACCTTTAAAGATATATTTTTTTCATTAATGTTGATGTAAAAATTTATAATTTTGCACCAAAAGAATCTTAGAAAACTTACCTAACCTTATTATAACAAGAACAATTTATTTTAGCCTAACCCAACTAAATATATTTTAGATTTGTTTACAGTAATTTAATACTAAACAAATACAATGAAATATATTTTTTTCGTTAGGTTCAGAATGATTTTGGCGAAATTATTGCATACACAAATTTTCACTTGTCCTATATGGCAAGATGAGCGTTGCTATTTAAGCCAAGATCGCAAGTTCTGCCTATTCGGCACGACATATATATATATATATATATATATATATATATATATATATATATATATATATATATATATATATATATATATATATATATATATCGCAGACGGGCGATTTTAATTATGCAAGACAAGCCACGAGTAGTAGAAATCTGTAGCTCAAGTACTTTCACACTTCTTAGTGCATCATCAGGAGCTGTGCAACGTTGCAAGAGAGCAACTAAAGCTGGAAGAGCTCTCAGGGTAGCGTAGTGAGGATGTGTCACCGTGGTCAGTGGTCAGTGCCAACCCCACCCTACTGCCATCCCCCTACTCCCCCATATGGGGTAGGAGGGTTTCTGAGATGACCAGTATGAAATTATAAGACTCTCGAGACCTGGCTCAGGGACCTGACTCGGAGACTTGGCTCAGAGATCTGGCTCGGGTACTTTGCTCAGGGACCTAGCTCAGAGATCTGGCTCGGGTACTTTGCTCAGGGACCTAGCTCAGAGATCTGGCTCAGAAACCTGGCTCAGGGACTTGGCTCAGGCACTTAGCTCAAACAACTGGCACAAAGATCTGACTAGAAGACCCTGCTCAGAAATCTGGCTCAAACATTTTGCTCAGACCACAATTTGAAGGACTGTACAGTAGCAGCCTGACTGATCAAGCCCTGATCCACCAGGAGGCCTGGTCAAGGACTGTGTCTCGGGGGTTTTGACCCCCGGAACACCCTCCAGGTATACTCCAGGAAGAGGGAGCACATGACGGGAATTCATTCATTA
This sequence comes from Cherax quadricarinatus, assembly GCF_038502225.1. NCBI lineage: Eukaryota > Metazoa > Arthropoda > Malacostraca > Decapoda > Parastacidae > Cherax > Cherax quadricarinatus. Next base: position 71,486,897 of record NC_091293.1, on the reverse strand, counting down.
ATAGTGAGAATTTAATTGTTCCATTATAAGGAAGCAGCTGTGACACTACCATGACACCGCCATGACATCTCCGTAACACCACCAAGACACTGCCATGACACCGCCATGACATCACCGTAACACCACCATGACACCACCATGATACCGACATGCCGTCTACAAGATACCAACACCACACCACCATGACACTACCATACACCAGCATAACATCACCATGACACCATCATCACACCGCCATATTCCAAGATCGCACAATAGCAACCAAGACACAACCAAAACACTGCAATGACACCACCATTACACCACTATGATATAGCCATGGCACTTCTACAACGCCATCAGGACACTACCTCGACACCCCCATCCCCGTCTTAACATCATCACCACCACCACCACCATTATGCCGTTTAATTCCAACTAATTAAACTAAAAGAAACTCTTTAAAAAATCTGTTTGATAAGTGCTTTAGCGCTCCCTCCCTAAAAAATTATATTTTAAAAATCCCTTGTTATAAGGCGCTTTTATGTCCCACATCACACTAATATTTTTTATGTCAAATTTTGTGGAAAATTAGTGGTGGGAGCTTAGGCTTGCATTAGGGATTTACTTCTACTTGTAAACGCGTTGGCAGGAGTTTCCTAACGAATTTCAAAGAGAGGCGAGGCCACCGGCTTGTCTATGATGCCTTTTTCTGCTGCATACACCTTTATCTGATGTAACGCCCTGAACATCGGAGACACTGGACACTGAAGGAACTTAGTACACTCCTCGCCGTGAACAAAGAAGTAAAAGCTCCGCTGGTCACTGAAGAATTACCACACACTCCTCGTATACTTTCCATGTTTCATTACTTTAGTCCTTGTAAACCGTTAGATATGAGCGCACCGCAACTCTTTGATTTAATCATGAATATGTGTTGCGCATATGTGTCCTGTTTTTCTTTTTTTTCTGAGTCTCAAGAGCTCCTCTCCCACAACAGGCGGAGCCAGGTTTCCCTGACGGTTTTCCCAGCAAGTCTTGTGTCATCTGAGGTTCTCTACAAGGAAGGACACAACACAGCTTCATCTGCCTTCCCAACCATCATTATCATCCCAACATCATACTGCAACTAACCATACCAGCACCACTCGTGCTATCCCGCTAACAACATTAGAGCTAGCTCCAGTAACATTATAGCTAGTCCCACCAACAACATACTACAGCTTTTCACCCCCACAAGGTACTACTACTACTTGCGCCACTAACTACGTCTACAGCTAGCCAAATCAAGAACATACCTCAGTTAACGACACCAACAAGAAACCAGACGTACTTTGGTCGCTGAGCGATCTGAGGAAGATATCACTGTATTTCATAATCCCATGTCCCTTGTGCTTCAATGCACGTGAGTTGAACAGTGCAGAGTTCGGCATAAGTTAACTATGCAGTAAAATATTAATGTTGAGGATTTGAAGGGGATCAGAGGAGGCATTCACAAGTCATAATAAGGAAATTAATATCATGTACATTCCAAATATTCATACCTTTAAAAAATATCAGAGACCACTATCCTGAAATACACAAGTATATTAAGCTTGAAGCCGCTCAGAACTTACATTATGATGTTATGAGCATGGAAAACATGAAGCTAATCAGATGTGACACTCAGAAATTATCGCATGAAATATTAACCAGATTTTAAGAAGAAAGTTTTAAGTAAGCCTAGTATACATAACATACAAATGTTAAATAATGATCTTGAGGGCACACATGTTAGTCACATAAAAAAATATTGACTTACCTTAGGAAAACCAATTAATGTCAAATTGTCATTTATTTCTGATCAGAAGAGACATTCTCCAGATATTTCATAGAAATCAGAACTATAAGTTTACATCTAACCAAAAGATGAATTTTCGTTATTGCACAAAATCCAACAAAATTTGTACCTTCCCATGGACCGGGCTGCGGGGGCGTTGACCCCCGTCTCGAAGAAATTCGGTAAATTTCGGCTGGATCCTGCTTGTACCTGTGTCTGGATGCTCAAATGTCCAGACACGACATCAGGATAACACGTTGAGAGACGGATGCTTCTTGCATGGGATGATGAAGTGAAGATGACTTCATTCCCTCCTTCCTCTCTCTGGGCAAACAACTGCTGCGACCACCGCTTCCCACCATTTATAACGGGATTGTTTGGTAAGGCTGGTAGCGGGTAGTAAATGATGCATCTTCGGAGGCTTCTTTGTTTATTGGTAATGTCGTGGTGGGTACACAGGCTTGTGTGTTGTGCCCATGGCCTGGGCAGGGCCATCCCACGAGAGAGAGCTACTAGGCCTACTGTCTTGACTGCTTGAGGAGTGACGCCAGAGTGAGAGCTTGGCAAGGGCAGACAGGCTGGCGTGCCCACCGAGAGGCCTGGCTACAGAGGGCAACACTTGAGTGGCGCAAAATATGAACTAAGCTGGCAGACAGCATAGGCTGTCTGTGCAGACAGTACAGGCTGTCTACATACGCTCGGCCACCTACCGGGCGTCGTCCCGACGCGACAATACTGGTGGTAAAAGAAACTCGGTCTCTCTCTCGTAGGAACAGGGCACAGAACACAAAATAAAAACATATATGGACATGGAAAAAAACTTCCTACAGGGAGGGAAGAAAAAAACATGTGGGGTGTGCTAAACATCGTGGTCAAAGGCAGTGGGCATCGAAGTGCATCACTGCACACCTTCCTGCATCTGGACAGATACTGCAACACAGGAGACATCACTGCGGCTGAGCTGTGACGTAACAGGGTACGGTCTCCTCTGGAATGGTGAAGCAGACATCGTAAGAGTCACTGCAGGTTTCACTCAACCTGGGGCACGACATGCTGGTGCCCTCGAGTGAGGCGTCGACAAAACTCGGCAACTGGGCAGGACTTCTGGCAAGTGACTCAGGAGGACACTTCTCGACTGGTACTGTCGCTGGGCTGTCACTGCCAGTGAGTGTGGAGTGAGTTGTGGAGCAAGTCGTGGCAGAGACGACTGGGCAGTGAGAGAGCTAGCAGTCAAAGTGACATCTTTGTGCAGGCTGCTCACTGAAGCTTGTGACACGAGGCTGACACAGCGCCTGCCGACAGGGCTAACTGCGGCTTGATGAGTGTCATTCTCTCGGCAGTTGGAGTTACAGCAGAGGTTAGCCTAAGCGTCCCCAGACTTGTTTCTCTACATATAACTGCATTCTGAAGGTCTGGAGGTGAAGTGAAACAAATCTCGATGGGAATCGTAGCAGGTACGATTCTGCAGAACACCACGAGTGACGAGCATAAGAGCTTTCTGTACAAGGGGGTTCATACGCTCAAGGCTGTCTGATAACAACTGTCAAACGCACTGGTCACATCGGGTGACTTAGCACAGAGGTGCTACTCAGGTCTGGCTCAGACCTCACTGGACACACGAAAACTTTAAACACCTGCGGTACATGCGGTACATTGACTGAGAGGAATTAATTAACACACACCATATATCTTCTCTCAATCTTCTCGACAATACTGAAATATTTACTAGAAACACTCGATGTGACATCATGTGATGTCAGGCATGATGTCGCGAGGTGACGTCAGCAGCACTGTGACGTCAACAGACATCTCGAGGTGACGTCAGGCAGACATCGTGACGTCATGAAGTCGGGCAGCATCGTCGGTGACGTCAATGTGATGCGGGCAGCAGACCACAGCATGAGGCCTGGGACATCTGGCTCGGTAACTCACGTGGTTTGTAGATCCACGTGACATCGCCCACACCCACATGGCGTCGGGATCCACGTGGCATCGTGATCTACGTGGCATGCTGGTCCACGTAGCTTCGAGTGGCCTCGGGCACTCGGATACACAGCTCTGGCAATGAATCACACGAAAAACAGCAGAAAACACAGCAGAGGGAGTGAGTAGTGGTGAGTGTATGGTAGTGTGGTGGCGAGGAGCGTGGGTGAGTGTATGGCGAGGGAGCATCTGGCCATTCCTCCTCCTCCCACCCACAAACACAGGGAAACACACTGGACGCAGAAATCACCACAAAACTCACATCTGGCTTGCTGAAACAGCTGTACTGAACTGAACAACAACAGAACATACAAGTGACGCTAAACACGTGACTTGAGAAACAGCGTGGGACGCTGTAGCGTGGGTCACTGGGACGCCACTTACACCTGGAATGCCCTCCAGGTAGACACAACCTTAACCCATGAAACGTTCCAGCCATTTTATACGATGCATCAATCACTGATGATTAATGATGTTCAGAATTTGTCATGTTTTAATCAGAAGAAAGAGCTAAATCCGTAAGGGCCGTATAGCACCAGTGGAATGGGAACCAATCATATTCGATTTAAGGGAAAGATAACTCCAATTTCTTGGATCAAGAGCCCCTCACGACCATCAAGGGGAAAATGCAGTAAGGTAAAATAATACAATACTATCCTGAGATTGAAAGTGACAAAATGGCCATTCAGAGGAATCTTTCTCCAGTAAGCACACGGAAACAAAAATATGTAAATGGCCCATGTAGCACCTTGCATAGGACATCCACACTTGAAAATAGTCCAAGAATCTTGCCCAAAATACATTACACAAACAATGGAATTTTGAAGGCGATCGAAAAAGGCGTTCTCGAGTAATAAACGAAATTTTGATAAAGCAAATGAAAATATGGCTGAAAGCGTTGAAATAATCGGTAAGTATTCCCTCGTTAAACATAAAAGCGTCATAAATCCGCGGATTTTTATTTTTTTTCCGGTTAACTTTCATATTTTCATTCTACTTAAAATTCTTAACATTCCTGAGAGAAAAAAAAAACATTTTATCACGATTTTTTGAAAAACCCAATTGGATAAAAAATTTCCCCCCAAAAACAGAAAAATGGCATTCATACGGCTCAATATTTATACAAAAATACTCCAGCATTTTCGGTTTGAAGTTGAAGAGACATTCGCTAGTTATTACGTGGGAAACAATTTTCTTCATAAAATTAACAAACTGAAATTTACAAAACTTAGATAAGTGACAAGCTGTGATAAAAGTTTGAAGCCGAGAAGAAAAGGCATTCTCGAGGGTCGAGTCATAGCTCCTGGCCCCGCCTCTTAACTGGCAATTGTGTGTACTCACGAAGTTGAGGTTGCAGGGGTCGAGTCCAAGCTCCTGGTCCCATGTGTGTGTGTGTGTGTGTGTGTGTGTGTGTGTGTGTGTGTGTCTGTCTGTACTCACCTAATTGAGGTTACAAGGGTCGAGTCTATAACTATTTTAGTAAAATTTCAATTTTTTAGGTATTCAGGGTAAACTTACGGGTTTTCATCCTTATTATAGAATATATCATCAATAATATTTTGAAGGGAACGAGAAGAACCATTCGTTAGGAAGTGAATAAAAAATATTACTATTTATTCAATAAAATTGGCAAATTGAGAGTTATGCCACCTAGTGTCGGTGTGAGTCTTGTGTTCTGGAAACCATACCATTTGTGAAAATTTGAAGCCATATCTTCAGATATGGCGCTGATTCCAATGATTCCATTTTATCATAATCATTAGTCTTTTAAATGAAGTTTAGGACAGTTTAAGGGACGATGAGTCTATAAAGTTTGTATATCAAATTAGTTCAAAATAATTACGATTAATTAAAGTTTATTATTAACAAGATGTTTAATTGGGGTGACGAGATATAAATTATTTCAATGTTTCATTTATTTTACTCAAATATATTTGAGTTTATGATCCTTTTTAGAGATTAGAGACTAAGTTACTTTACTGATAACAGCGTAATGTTTTTTGAGAGTTTTTATCGACAGAAGAGTTTGCGACTTCGATGTTGAATTCAAAGATTTTTTATAATGCATCAATAATAGAAAGTCTGTTTGACTTTGAAATTTTTACATGATTTGAGTTCAGACCGGCGTGAGCCAGGTTGGTTTCTGTCTTTTAAATATAGTCGAATTATTTTAATACGAAAAGATTAAATAATTGGAATAGTTTTAATGGGAAAAAAATAAATTAAAATTTTTGGGTTAATAAAAGTTGTCGATGGTAATATCAGAGAAAAAAAATGTAAGCTTTTGTCTTTAATTTCCAAAATTAATATTTTTTTTTTTTTAAATTCTCTGAGTGAGTTTGCAGGCTAGAATTTTGAGGGCCGGTGGGAAGATATTAATGTTTTCGACCACAATAATTAAGGTAATAAAGAGATAAGAGATTATGAAAATGGTGAATTGTTGTTATAATTTTCTTTATTTTTATTGCATTGAAACTGCAAAGATGGAATTGTCCTGTAAGTGAAACATTTTTACAAGAGATATCTGCAGATTTACAATGTAAATTGTACACTATAGAACACTAAATTGTTACACTATAGAAAAGAGAAGTGAATGTAATTTAACAGCTTGGGAATAAAAGTTAGAAGCTTTTTCTTTATTTTTATATGAAAAAATTCAGTTCTATCACTAACAGTGATAAGCCTCTTTTAGGCTTCTGTCAGAAATTAGAGGTAATAAACCAAAATTTAGGTCGAAACTAAATGCAAATTTTCGATTTCTAATTTGAAAAAGGTTAAAAACACATTATGAATGCAAATTATATGTCATAGTTGACTACAATTCCAGATGGATTATTCTAGTGCCCTTTTCATCATTCGTAATAAGACAAACAAAAGAATAAAAAGGAAAAAAAAGTCCTGAGAAACTTCAAGATAAAATATTTGTATATGGACTTACGGCTAAATGTAAGAGAAGGATAATTTCTACGTCGAAAATTAGGAAGATTACTGCGATTGAAAAAAAAATAATGAAAAAGATAGTCGGGCTGAATTTTTAAGGTCAAAACTACATTCGAAGGGTGATGTTTTTTTCGGTTTAATAAGGTTTATCTGAATAAGACAGAAGACAGGAGTGTAATTAGTGACGTAATAGTTAATGTTTTTAAAATAATTAAAAAGATGGACAGGATTAATTTTTCTAATTTATTTAAACTCTTTAGTTGTTGTACTAAAAAACTTATATACCTCACCAATAAGTGAAAACGTAAAAGTCATATTATATCGACGAAGTGTCAGTATCAAGCAGTGGCTTCGAATTAAAAGTGGTGGTTGTTAGAGAAGTGGCACTTATAAAGTCGATAACAACAAAACTGAGAGAAATGAGGTCCCAATAATTACAGGAAGTCCATGGACTCCAGTTGCCACAAAAGAGTAGTTCCATAAATTGAGTTTGCAATAGAAAAGGAGACTTCTATATATTCATAGGCTTGGAGTACGCCTTAACGACTAGAAAGAAGAGGGGTTTGAAGGCCTGAGCTTGCTACCACCTGCAGCTCACAAGACTGCCATCCCCACGAGCCCCTTTGAGGCGGGGCAGATGGCAGACCAGAGGCCTAGCTTCTCCCTACGAGCCCCGTGAGGGCGGGGAATGTGGCTAGGCCTGGGGACAGTTGGTCCCAAAGATGAGGGGGTACTTGTACCTCCTCCCATGGGAGACTTAAGTCTCGAGACACTCCCCAGACAGGGAGCCAAGGCCGGGTCACCACTACTTGGAAAAGACCCGGGCCGGGAGAATACCGGCGAATTAAAAAAAAAAAAAAAAAAAAAACGACTAGAAATACTTCAAAACAGACATCCCAATGCCGATATTTTCCTTGCTACCGTTGTCTTGCTACCGTTGTCTTGCTACCGTTGTCTTGCTACTGTTGTCTTGCTACCGTTGTCTTGCTACCGTTGAAGTGCTCTCTATAACATGAGTTAATTAAAGCTGTCCTCCTTTTCCTTCTGCTCAAACATAATGGCGTCCCACTCCTCATGCGCTGTATGACCTACTATAGGTTTAGCGTTTCACTATGAAAAGAACAAATAATGACGAGCCTGAGTTTCGTAGATTCCAATGTGGTCAGTTTGCTGAGGCAGGGCTGTCTGTGTCTTGTCTCTCTCCTAATCATAACAACAACTCGAGCTGCCTGACTCAGCTTCGCTGGTAATTAACACAAGCTAGAGGTTAACCATATTTTTCTTGCTTTCCTGCATTTATTTGATATACAAAGCAACTTTTGTTTTGTTAAATTATAAATCATCTTTCTTTACAGGTATAATATAAGCTGGTTATTTTAAATGAGCTTTTTCATTTGACTGAAAATTTATGCTAGGAGGAAAATGGTGTTATTTCTCAAATTGCATCCATTTGTTTTTTCTGCATTCTCCTACATAGCTTTCTTGTTTCATATATATATATATATATATATAAGTAGTCGATTTTTCCACTGAGCGAGGAACTTCCGGTTTGGGCTTTCCACGGAGCGAGGAACTTCCGGTTTGGGCCTTCTACAGAGCGAGGACTTCCGGTTTAGACCTTCCACTGAGCGAGGTATCCGGTCTAGGACCAGCAGCTGGAGGGTCACCTTTTCACACCTAGGTGTTACTTCCGGTTTTGACCATGACCTCGCCCTCGAGACTACCTCACCCTTGACCCCCCAACCAATACCCCCACCCCCACGACCCCCCGCCTTGCGACCCCACCATCGCGCCCCGCCCGCCCGCGCGCCCGCCCGCGCCCTTCGCGCCCCCCCGCCGCGCGCCCGCCCGCGCGCCCGCCCGCGCCCTTCGCGACTCCCGCCCGCGCCTTCTGCTGCGCCTTCTGCAGCGTCGTCCGGATCGCCCCCGCGCCCCGATTTTTTTTTCTTATGCTTTCCTTGGATCAAGGTTTTTGGATTCTCCCCCCTATGGGGTTTTCGAAATTCTCCATCTCCTTGGATCAAATTTTTGGGTACCCCTCTCACTTTCACCCCCAAATTTTCTCGACAATACCAAGACTCCATCTCCTCGGATCAAATTTTTTTGGATCCCCCTATGGGGTTTTCGAAATTCTCCAATTCCTCGGATCAAGTTTTTTGGGTACCCCTCCTTTCACCCCCATCCCCAAACAATTTCTCGAAATCAAATTCTCCATCTCCTTGGATCAAGTTTTTTTTGGGTACCCCTCCTTTCACCCCAAATTTTCTCGACAATACCATGACTCCATCTCCTCGGATCAAGTTTTTTGGATCCCCCCTATGGGGTTTTCGAAATTCTCCATCTCCTTGGATCAAATTTTTGTAGTAGTGTAGTTTTCTACAGAGCGCACCCTTCCGGAAAAGGCCTTCTACAGAGCGCACCCTTCCGGTTTAGGCCTTCTACAGAGCGCACCCTTCCGGTTTAGGCCTTCTACAGAGCGCACCCTTCCGGTCTAGGACCAGCAGCTGGAGGGTCACCTTTTCACACCTAGGTGTTACTTCCGGTTTTGACCATGACCTCGCCCTCGAGACTACCTCACCCTTGACCCCCCAACCAATACCCCCGCCCACGACCCCCCTTTGCGACCCCCGCCGTCGCGCCGCGCGCCCGCCCGCGCGCCCGCCCGCGCGCCCGCCCGCGCGCCCGCCCGCGCGCCCGCCCGCGCGCCCGCGCCCCCGCCCGCGCGCCCGCCCGCGCCCTTCGCGACCCCCGCCCGCGCCTTCTGCTGCGCCTTCTGCAGCGTCGTCCGGATCGCCCCCGCGCCTCGAATTTTTTTTCTTATGATCTCCTCGGATCAAGGTTTTTGGATTCCCCCCTATGGGGTTTTTCGAAATTCTCCATCTCCTCAGATCAAATTTTTTGGGTACCCCTCCTTTCACCCCCATCCCCAAACAATTTCTCGAAATCAAATTCTCCATCTCCTTGGATCAAGTTTTTTTTTTTTGGGTACCCCTCCTTTCACCCCAAATTTTCTCGACAATACCATGACTCCATCTCCTCGGATCAAGTTTTTTGGATCCCCCCTATGGGGTTTTCGAAATTCTCCATCTCCTTGGATCAAATTTTTGGATTACCCCTCCCACTTTCACCCCAAATTTTCTCGACAATACCATGACTCCATCTCCTCAGATCAAATTTTTAAGGTTCCCCCTCCCACTTTCACCCCCCCAATCCCAAAAATTTCTCTATAATACAAGTTTTTGGATTCCCCCCTATGGGGTTTTCGAAATTCTCCATCTCCTCGGATCCCCCTCCCACTTTCACCCCCCAACCCCAAAAATTTCTCGATAATACAAGTTTTTTGGATTCCCCCCTATGGGGTTTTCGAAATTCTCCATCTTCTTGGATCAAGGTTTTTTTGGGTACCCCTCCTTTCACCCCCCATCCCCAAAAAATTTCTCAATATCAAAGTCTCCACTTCCTCGGATCCCCCTCCCACTTTCACCCCCCAACCCCAAAAATTTCTCTATAATACAAGTTTTTGGATTCCCCCCTATGGGGTTTTCGAAATTCTCCATCTCCTTGGATCAAGTTTTTTGGATTCCCCCCTATGGGGTTTTCAAAATTCTCCAATTCCTCGGATCAAGTTTTTTGGATCCCCCTCTGGGGGTAAGCATGCTTACTACAGGTCTAAACAAGTCAAATGAACTAAGAAGGGTGTTTACTCGACGGTCAGTGACGTCACGCACACACAGGTTGAATCAGGTCGCCCCCTATGTCAGTAACCCCAATTTTTCTCGTTTTAACCCTTTTAGTTCATTAAAGTTAATAAGGGGACACATGCATCAGAAAGTCACCACATCGCTTACATCCACTTTTCGTTAAATTCACTACTCACAATTTTACATATTACGAAGTTAAATACGCACTTTTACTTTGAACATCTTCAAAACACTCATAAATCATTTGAATACTCACAAAAACATCATTCGAACACCCCCAAAATCACCTCTGAATACTCCCAGAACACCTTCATAAGTACTCTTGCACATCATTTGAACACCTTCATAAGTACTCTCTTAATCATTTGTACACCTTCAAAAAACACCTTTGAATACTCACATAAACACCCTTGAACACCTTCAAAACACCTTTGAATAACCTCAAAACACCTTTGAACACCTTCAAAACACCCTTGATCACCTTCAAAACACCCTTGAACACTCTCAAAAACAACATTTGAACACACTCAAAACACCTTTGAACATTTCCAAACACTATTTGAGTACTGATTTGACATCTCTAATTTATCTGCACTTACACATTTCATTAAATTACAACTCATTTCAGTCTCCAGACTAGGCATTTTCTCGTTTTTACCCTTTTAGTTCATTAAAGTTATTAAGGGGACACAATACATCAGAAAAAAGTCACTAAAACTAACTCAAACACTGAACACACTCTCATAATCAAATACTCACATAAACATTGAACACCTTCAAAACTTTGAATATCGTTTTTAAACTAATTTCATCACATCCCACTTATATCATCTTTTTTCGGTAACTCTAATTCGACTACACTACCCTCATCAATTACCAACAAATTTTACACGTTTTAACTAATGTCATCACTGTAACCAAGATTTTCACAAAAAAAAAAAAACTCTATGACACCTAACACACACGCACACCCACAACCCACAACACCCACAATTTTTCTCGTCCCTTTTAGTTCATTAAAGTTAATAAGGGGACACAGTACAGAAAGTCACAACAACAACATCCACAACCCACAATTTTTTCTCGTTTTAGCTAATTTCATCAGAAAAAGTCCCAACAACAACCCACTTATAACATCTTTTTTCGGTATCTCTAGTTCGACAACAACACCCACAACACCCACATCCCACAACACCCACGAACATTTCCAAAACACTATTTGAGTACTCCCAATTACACCACTGATTACTACTAAAACACCACTGAATTCAATCAAAACACCCTTCAACACCTTCAAACACCCTTGAACACCTTCAAAACACTCTTGAACACCTTCAAAATCACCTTTGAACATTTCCAATCAACACTGAAACACTTCCAAAAAACACAATTTGAGTACTCCCAATTACACCACTGAATACTACTAAAACACCGCTGAATTCAATCAAAACACCCTTCAACACCTTCAAAACACCTTTGAACACCTTCAAAACACCTTTGACACCTTCAAAAACACCTTTGAACATTTCCAATCAACACTGAAACACTTCCAAAAAAAACACAATTTGAGTACTCCCAATTACACCACTGAATACTACTAAAACACCGCTGAATTCAATCAAAACACCCTTCAACACCTTCAAAACACCTTTGAACACCTTTGAACACCTTCAAAAAAAACAACATTTGAACACACTCAAAACACCTTTGAACACCTGAACATTTCAAACAACACTGAAACACTTCCAAAAACACCATTTGAGTACTCCCAAATACACCACTGAATACTAAAACACCACTGAATACACTCAAAACACCACCAAAATCACCATAAACTAAGATCAACACCCACATCCCACAACACCCACAACCCACAACACCCACAATTTTTTTCTCGTTTTATCTAATTTCATCAGAAAGTCACAACACCCACACCCCCCATTTTTTTCTCGTTTTAACCCTTTTAGTTCATTAAAGTTAATAAGGGGACACACTACATCAGAAAAAGTCCCAACAACAACCCACTTATAACATTTTTTTTCGGTATCTCTAGTTCGACAACAACACCCACAACACCCACATCCCACAACACCCATGAACATTTCCAAAACACTATTTGAGTACTCCCAATTACACCACTGATTACTACTAAAACACCGCTGAATTCAATCAAAACACCCTTCAACACCTTCAAACACCCTTGAACACCTTCAAAACACTCTTGAACACTTTTCAAAAACACCTTTGAACATTTCCAATCAACACTGAAACACTTCCAAAAACACCATTTGAGTACTCCCAATTACACGACTGATTACTACTAAAACACCGCTGAATTCAATCAAAACACCCTTCAACACCTTCAAACACCCTTGAACACACTCAAAACACCCTTCAACACCTTCAAAACACCTTTGAACACCTTCAAAACACCTTTGAACACATTCAAAACACTCTCATAATCATTTGAACACACTCAAAACACCTTTGAATAACCTCAAAACACCTTCGAACACCTTCAAAACACCCTTGAACGCCCTTGATCACCTTCAAAAAAACAACATTTGAACACACTCAAAACACCTTTGAACACCTTTGAACATTTCCAAACAACACTGAAACACTTCCAAAAACACCATTTGAGTACTCCCAAATACACCACTGAATACTAAAACACCACTGAATACACTCAAAACACCACCAAAATCACCATAAACTAAGATCAACACCCCACATCCCACAACACCCACAACCCACAACACCCACAATTTTTTCTCGTTTTATCTAATTTCATCAGAAAGTCACAACACCCACACCCCCCCATTTTTTTCTCGTTTTAACCCTTTTAGTTCATTAAAGTTAATAAGGGTCCACACTACATCAGAAAAAGTCACAAAAACAACCCACTTATAACGTCTTTTCGGTATCTCTAGTTCGACAACAACACCCACATCCCACATCACCCACATCCCACATCCCCCCACACACACACACAGACACACACACACACATCCCTAACCTAGCCTAACCTAACCTAACTTATCCTAACCTAACCTAACCTAACCTAACCTAACCTAACCTAACCTAACTTATCCTAACCTAGCCTAACCTAACCTAACCTTACCTAAATTATCCTAACCTAACCTAACCTAGCCTAACCTAACCTAACTTAACCTAACCTAACCTAACCGAACCTACCCTAACCTAACCTTACCTAACCTAACCTAGCCTAACCTAACCTAACCTAACTTAACCTAACCCAACCTAACCTAACCTAACCTAGCCTAACCTAACTTAACCTAACCTAACCTAACCTACCCTAACCTAACCTAACCTAACCTATCTTAACCTTACCTAACCTAACCTAGCCGAACCTATCCTAACCTAACCTAAAATATATTGGAACACTTCCAAAATACATTAGAGTACTCCAGAATTACTTTGAACGACTCCATTTTTGGATATTTCCAAATTAGTTTTGAAAACTTTATCGTAAAATCGAACATTATTTTCTTGTTGGTAAAACACACTCAATGGTAGAAATATTTACTCGATTTCCGAATAGAAGCACTGTCCTCGCTCTGAGAGACTCATTGTGGGTCACCCCAACACATGGTGTAATGCGCTTCACACCCAAGGTAGAACATAACACCTGCGTCAACTCAGGACAGACAGGCGCCATGTAATGCGGGTAACATCCAAGGTAGAAAATCATCTCTTTCCAGACCAACTGTCTATCCTAACCTAACCTAACCTAACCTAATTCCTAACCTAACCTAACCTCACCTAACCGAACCTAACCTAACTCCATCAATCACCTCTATCCTAACCTAACCTAACCTAACCTAACCCAACCTAACTCCATCAAACACCTCTATCCTAACCTAACCTAACCTATCCTAACCTAACCTAACTCCATCAAACACCTCGAATACTACCTAACTTAACCTAACCTAACCTTACCTAACCTACCGAACCTAACCTAACCTAACCTAACCTATCCTAACCTGTCCCAACCTAACCTAACCTAACCTATCCTAACCTAACCTAACCTAACCTAACCTAACTTATCCTAAGCTAACCTAACCTAACTTATCCTAACCTAACCTATCCTAACCTAACCTAAACACTGACTAACTTTGAACCAACTCTGAACACCACTGATCTTCTTCAAAAAATGCTCTGCACATCATTTGAACACCTTCAAAAAAAAACACCATCAAACACCTCCGAATACTCCCAAAAAAACACTACTGATTACTACCAAATCACCACTGAATACTACCAATCACCGTCAAAATCACCAGAAACTAAGTTTAACATCACCATCTAACATCCTTTTTATAGAAATCCCCTCAAATCACTATAACCAAGAACTCCCTCCCCATTTGGCGCATAAAAAAAAAGCATGAACACAAACCTAATACGCAAACACTTAGTACATGATCACCATCAACTGAAAACATATCTTATACACACACATAATATAAGACAATCACCAACTACAATCACCCATGTTCACTTACCTCAAAATCACTAATATCACAGAAAACAATCATTTTTATAAACATTTCACACACACACACACACAAAAAAAAATCATATTTGACAATATCTAAGCGCACTCACCTCACTACCACCAACACACGATGTCTCACCTCACAGGACCGACGAGCTCACCTCCAGTGACGTCACACTCCCATTGTGTTACTTGGTGGTTGGTAACATCACACCTAACCCCCCTTGTTTCAACCTGTTGTACCCTACATTATCTAAGAACACTATATCCAAGACGATTACCAGATTTTATGATCCCCAACACCAAGATCACAGAAAACACACATTTTTATAATTATTCACACAAAAATCACGATCACCAATTCCATATCATGTTTACCGTCATCTATCAACACTAATCACCAAGATCACCAAAAAATCTAAGATCATGCATCTCAAAACTACTATGATCACTGAAAACACTTATTTTTAAACATTCGCACAAAAATAAGACATACACAAAAATACCACAACACTTCCACCAACATCTATAACATAACATGAGCACTATAACATATCACTATCACAAAAAAAATAATACACAAACACCCACATATTATACATTTCAATTGGAAATTTAAGACATGAGACATACACACCAAATCTAAGACATTCACCTCCAAGACATACACATCACCCTTAAAACTTCCTTCCTTATTCATTCCGCATATCTCCTAGAGCTGTTTTAACCCCGACGGATCCACCACGACGTAGGAGCCAGAGTGTAGTAGGTGGTGTTGGAGTGGTGATGGTTCCTCTGGCTCCTACGTCGTGATGGAACCGTCGGGGTTAAAACAGCTCTAGGAGATATACGGAATGAATAAGGAAGGAAGTTTTAGGGGTGATGTGTATGTCTTAGTTGGAGGTGAATGTCTTAGATTTGGTGTGTATGTCTCATGTCTTAAATTTCCAATTGAAATGTATAATATGTGGGTGTTTGTGTATTATTTTTTTTGTGATAGTGATATGTTATAGTGCTCATGTTATGTTATAGATGTTGGTGGAAGTGTTGTGGTATTTTTGTGTATGTCTTATTTTTGTGCGAATGTTTAAAAATAAGTGTTTTCAGTGATCATAGTAGTTTTGAGATGCATGATCTTAGATTTTTTGGTGATCTTGGTGATTAGTGTTGATAGATGACGGTAAACATGATATGGAATTGGTGATCGTGATTTTTGTGTGAATAATTATAAAAATGTGTGTTTTCTGTGATCTTGGTGTTGGGGATCATAAAATCTGGTAATCGTCTTGGATATAGTGTTCTTAGATAATGTAGGGTACAACAGGTTGAAACAAGGGGGGTTAGGTGTGATGTTACCAACCACCAAGTAACACAATGGGAGTGTGACGTCACTGGAGGTGAGCTCGTCGGTCCTGTGAGGTGAGACATCGTGTGTTGGTGGTAGTGAGGTGAGTGCGCTTAGATATTGTCAAATATGATTTTTTTTTGTGTGTGTGTGTGTGTGAAATGTTTATAAAAATGATTGTTTTCTGTGATATTAGTGATTTTGAGGTAAGTGAACATGGGTGATTGTAGTTGGTGATTGTCTTATATTATGTGTGTGTATAAGATATGTTTTCAGTTGATGGTGATCATGTACTAAGTGTTTGCGTATTAGGTTTGTGTTCATGCTTTTTTTTTATGCGCCAAATGGGGAGGGAGTTCTTGGTTATAGTGATTTGAGGGGATTTCTATAAAAAGGATGTTAGATGGTGATGTTAAACTTAGTTTCTGGTGATTTTGACGGTGATTGGTAGTATTCAGTGGTGATTTGGTAGTAATCAGTAGTGTTTTTTTGGGAGTATTCGGAGGTGTTTGATGGTGTTTTTTTTTGAAGGTGTTCAAATGATGTGCAGAGCATTTTTTGAAGAAGATCAGTGGTGTTCAGAGTTGGTTCAAAGTTAGTCAGTGTTTAGGTTAGGTTAGGATAGGTTAGGTTAGGATAAGTTAGGTTAGGTTAGCTTAGGATAAGTTAGGTTAGGTTAGGTTAGGTTAGGTTAGGATAGGTTAGGTTAGGTTAGGTTGGGACAGGTTAGGATAGGTTAGGTTAGGTTAGGTTAGGTTCGGTAGGTTAGGTAAGGTTAGGTTAGGTTAAGTTAGGTAGTATTCGAGGTGTTTGATGGAGTTAGGTTAGGTTAGGATAGGTTAGGTTAGGTTAGGATAGAGGTGTTTGATGGAGTTAGGTTGGGTTAGGTTAGGTTAGGTTAGGTTATAGAGGTGATTGATGGAGTTAGGTTAGGTTCGGTTAGGTGAGGTTAGGTTAGGTTAGGAATTAGGTTAGGTTAGGTTAGGTTAGGATAGACAGTTGGTCTGGAAAGAGATGATTTTCTACCTTGGATGTTACCCGCATTACATGGCGCCTGTCTGTCCTGAGTTGACGCAGGTGTTATGTTCTACCTTGGGTGTGAAGCGCATTACACCATGTGTTGGGGTGACCCACAATGAGTCTCTCAGAGCGAGGACAGTGCTTCTATTCGGAAATCGAGTAAATATTTCTACCATTGAGTGTGTTTTACCAACAAGAAAATAATGTTCGATTTTACGATAAAGTTTTCAAAACTAATTTGGAAATATCCAAAAATGGAGTCGTTCAAAGTAATTCTGGAGTACTCTAATGTATTTTGGAAGTGTTCCAATATATTTTAGGTTAGGTTAGGATAGGTTCGGCTAGGTTAGGTTAGGTAAGGTTAAGATAGGTTAGGTTAGGTTAGGTTAGGGTAGGTTAGGTTAGGTTAGGTTAAGTTAGGTTAGGCTAGGTTAGGTTAGGTTAGGTTGGGTTAGGTTAAGTTAGGTTAGGTTAGGTTAGGCTAGGTTAGGTTAGGTAAGGTTAGGTTAGGGTAGGTTCGGTTAGGTTAGGTTAGGTTAAGTTAGGTTAGGTTAGGCTAGGTTAGGTTAGGTTAGGATAATTTAGGTAAGGTTAGGTTAGGTTAGGCTAGGTTAGGATAAGTTAGGTTAGGTTAGGTTAGGTTAGGTTAGGTTAGGTTAGGTTAGGATAAGTTAGGTTAGGTTAGGCTAGGTTAGGGATGTGTGTGTGTGTGTCTGTGTGTGTGTGTGGGGGATGTGGGATGTGGGTGATGTGGGATGTGGGTGTTGTTGTCGAACTAGAGATACCGAAAAGACGTTATAAGTGGGTTGTTTTTGTGACTTTTTCTGATGTAGTGTGGCCCCTTATTAACTTTAATGAACTAAAAGGGTTAAAACGAGAAAAAAATGGGGGGGTGTGGGTGTTGTGACTTTCTGATGAAATTAGATAAAACGAGAAAAAATTGTGGGTGTTGTGGGTTGTGGGTGTTGTGGGATGTGGGGTGTTGATCTTAGTTTATGGTGATTTTGGTGGTGTTTTGAGTGTATTCAGTGGTGTTTTAGTATTCAGTGGTGTATTTGGGAGTACTCAAATGGTGTTTTTGGAAGTGTTTCAGTGTTGTTTGGAAATGTTCAAAGGTGTTCAAAGGTGTTTTGAGTGTGTTCAAATGTTGTTTTTTTGAAGGTGATCAAGGGTGTTCAAGGGTGTTTTGAAGGTGTTCGAAGGTGTTTTGAGGTTATTCAAAGGTGTTTTGAGTGTGTTCAAATGATTATGAGAGTGTTTTGAATGTGTTCAAAGGTGTTTTGAAGGTGTTCAAAGGTGTTTTGAAGGTGTTGAAGGGTGTTTTGAGTGTGTTCAAGGGTGTTTGAAGGTGTTGAAGGGTGTTTTGATTGAATTCAGCGGTGTTTTAGTAGTAATCAGTGGTGTAATTGGGAGTACTCAAATGGTGTTTTTGGAAGTGTTTCAGTGTTGATTGGAAATGTTCAAAGGTGTTTTTGAAAAGTGTTCAAGAGTGTTTTGAAGGTGTTCAAGGGTGTTTGAAGGTGTTGAAGGGTGTTTTGATTGAATTCAGCGGTGTTTTAGTAGTAATCAGTGGTGTAATTGGGAGTACTCAAATAGTGTTTTGGAAATGTTCATGGGTGTTGTGGGATGTGGGTGTTGTGGGTGTTGTTGTCGAACTAGAGATACCGAAAAAAAATGTTATAAGTGGGTTGTTGTTGGGACTTTTTCTGATGTAGTGTGTCCCCTTATTAACTTTAATGAACTAAAAGGGTTAAAACGAGAAAAAAATGGGGGGTGTGGGTGTTGTGACTTTCTGATGAAATTAGATAAAACGAGAAAAAAAATGTGGGTGTTGTGGGTTGTGGGTGTTGTGGGATGTGGGTGTTGATCTTAGTTTATGGTGATTTTGGTGGTGTTTTGAGTGTATTCAGTGGTGTTTTAGTATTCAGTGGTGTATTTGGGAGTACTCAAATGGTGTTTTTGGAAGTGTTTCAGTGTTGTTTGGAAATGTTCAAAGGTGTTCAAAGGTGTTTTGAGTGTGTTCAAATGTTGTTTTTTTTGAAGGTGTTCAAAGGTGTTCAAAGGTGTTTTGAAGGTGTTGAAGGGTGTTTTGATTGAATTCAGCGGTGTTTTAGTAGTATTCAGTGGTGTAATTGGGAGTACTCAAATTGTGTTTTTTTTGGAAGTGTTTCAGTGTTGATTGGAAATGTTCAAAGGTGTTTTTGAAGGTGTCAAAGGTGTTTTGAAGGTGTTCAAAGGTGTTTTGAAGGTGTTGAAGGGTGTTTTGATTGAATTCAGTGGTGTTTTAGTAGTAATCAGTGGTGTAATTGGGAGTACTCAAATAGTGTTTTGGAAATGTTCGTGGGTGTTGTGGGATGTGGGTGTTGTGGGTGTTGTTGTCGAACTAGAGATACCGAAAAAAGATGTTATAAGTGGGTTGTTGTTGGGACTTTTTCTGATGAAATTAGCTAAAACGAGAAAAAATTGTGGGTTGTGGATGTTGTTGTTGTGACTTTCTGATGTACTGTGTCCCCTTATTAACTTTAATGAACTAAAAGGGTTAAAACGAGAAAAATTGTGGGTGTTGTGGGGTGTGTGTGTGCGTGTGTGTTAGGTGTCATAGAGTTTTTTTTTTTTTTTTGTGAAAATCTTGGTTACAGTGATGACATTAGTTAAAACGTGTAAAATTTGTTGGTAATTGATGAGGGTAGTGTAGTCGAATTAGAGTTACCGAAAAAAGATGATATAAGTGGGTTGTGATGAAATTAGTTTAAAAACGATATTCAAAGGTGTTTTGAAGGTGTTCAAGGGTGTTTATGTGAGTATTCAAATGATTATGAGAGTACTTTGGGGGTGTTCAAAGTAAAGTGTTTGAGTTAGTTTTTGTGACTTTTTTCTGATGTATTGTGTCCCCTTAATAACTTTAATGAACTAAAAGGGTAAAAACGAGAAAATGCCTAGTCTGGAGACTGAGGGATGAGTTGTAATTTAATGAAATGTGTAAGTGCAGATAAATTAGAGATGTCAAATCTTATTTGGGAGTACTCAAATAGTGTTTTGGAAATGTTCAAAGGTGTTTTGAGTGTGTTCAAATGTTGTTTTTGAGAGTGTTCAAGGGTGTTTTGAAGGTGATCAAGGGTGTTTTGAAGGTGTTCAAAGGTGTTTTGAGGTTATTCAAAGGTGTTTTGAAGGTGTTCAAGGGTGTTTATGTGAGTATTCAAAGGTGTTTTTTGAAGGTGTACAAATGATTAAGAGAGTACTTATGAAGGTGTTCAAATGATGTGCAAGAGTACTTATGAAGGTGTTCTGGGAGTATTCAGAGGTGATTTTGGGGGTGTTCGAATGATGTTTTTGTGAGTATTCAAATGATTTATGAGTGTTTTGAAGATGTTCAAAGTAAAAGTGCGTATTTAACTTCGTAATATGTAAAATTGTGAGTAGTGAATTTAACGAAAAGTGGATGTAAGCGATGTGGTGACTTTCTGATGCATGTGTCCCCTTATTAACTTTAATGAACTAAAAGGGTTAAAACGAGAAAAATTGGGGTTATGAGTGAAAATTGTGAGGTGTTGGTTGGAGTGTGAGGGTTTGGGAGGTTACTTCGTGGGGAGTGACCTGAGATGAAATAGTTAAAAAATGTCTAGACTTGTGTTGTAAAGAAATTGTGGGTATTAACGAAAAAATGTGTCTTTCTGATGATGAAAATGTTTTCCCTATGATGTAGGTACTATATCCCCTTATTAACTTGAATGAACTAAAAGGATCGACAAAGATTCAGCCTGTGTGCGCGTGACGTCACTGACATAGGGGGCGACCTGATTCAACCTGTGTGCGCGTGACGTCACTGACCGCCGAGTAAACACCCTTCTTAGTTCATTTGACTTGTTTAGACCTGTAGTAAGCATGCTTACCCCCAGAGGGGGATCCAAAAAACTTGATCCGAGGAATTGGAGAATTTTGAAAACCCCATAGGGGGGAATCCAAAAAACTTGATCCAAGGAGATGGAGAATTTCGAAAACCCCATAGGGGGGAATCCAAAAACTTGTATTATAGAGAAATTTTTGGGGTTGGGGGGTGAAAGTGGGAGGGGGATCCGAGGAAGTGGAGACTTTGATATTGAGAAATTTTTTGGGGATGGGGGGTGAAAGGAGGGGTACCCAAAAAAACCTTGATCCAAGAAGATGGAGAATTTCGAAAACCCCATAGGGGGGAATCCAAAAAACTTGTATTATCGAGAAATTTTTGGGGTTGGGGGGTGAAAGTGGGAGGGGGATCCGAGGAGATGGAGAATTTCGAAAACCCCATAGGGGGGAATCCAAAAACTTGTATTATAGAGAAATTTTTGGGATTGGGGGGGTGAAAGTGGGAGGGGGAACCTTAAAAATTTGATCTGAGGAGATGGAGTCATGGTATTGTCGAGAAAATTTGGGGTGAAAGTGGGAGGGGTAATCCAAAAATTTGATCCAAGGAGATGGAGAATTTCGAAAACCCCATAGGGGGGATCCAAAAAACTTGATCCGAGGAGATGGAGTCATGGTATTGTCGAGAAAATTTGGGGTGAAAGGAGGGGTACCCAAAAAAAAAAACTTGATCCAAGGAGATGGAGAATTTGATTTCGAGAAATTGTTTGGGGATGGGGGTGAAAGGAGGGGTACCCAAAAAATTTGATCTGAGGAGATGGAGAATTTCGAAAAACCCCATAGGGGGGAATCCAAAAACCTTGATCCGAGGAGATCATAAGAAAAAAAATTCGAGGCGCGGGGGCGATCCGGACGACGCTGCAGAAGGCGCAGCAGAAGGCGCGGGCGGGGGTCGCGAAGGGCGCGGTCGGGCGCGCGGGCGGGGGCGCGGGCGCACGGGCGGGCGCGCGGGCGGGCGCGCGGGCGGGCGCGCGGGCGGGCGCGCGGCGCGACGGCGGGGGTTGCGAAGGGGGGTCGTGGTCGGGGGTATTGGTTGGGGGGTCAAGGGTGAGGTAGTCTCGAGGGCGAGGTCATGGTCAAAACCGGAAGTAACACCTAGGTGTGAAAAGGTGACCCTCCAGCTGCTGGTCCTAGACCGGAAGGGTGCGCTCTGTAGAAGGCCTAAACCGGAAGGGTGCGCTCTGTAGAAGGCCTAAACCGGAAGGGTGCGCTCTGTAGAAGGCCTTTTCTGGAAGGGTGCGCTCTGTAGAAAACTACACTACTACAAAAATTTGATCCAAGGAGATGGAGAATTTCGAAAACCCCATAGGGGGGATCCAAAAAACTTGATCCGAGGAGATGGAGTCATGGTATTGTCGAGAAAATTTGGGGTGAAAGGAGGGGTACCCAAAAAAAACTTGATCCAAGGAGATGGAGAATTTGATTTCGAGAAATTGTTTGGGGATGGGGGTGAAAGGAGGGGTACCCAAAAAACTTGATCCGAGGAATTGGAGAATTTCGAAAACCCCATAGGGGGATCCAAAAAAATTTGATCCGAGGAGATGGAGTCTTGGTATTGTCGAGAAAATTTGGGGGTGAAAGTGAGAGGGGTACCCAAAAATTTGATCCAAGGAGATGGAGAATTTCGAAAACCCCATAGGGGGGAGAATCCAAAAACCTTGATCCAAGGAAAGCATAAGAAAAAAAAATCGGGGCGCGGGGGCGATCCGGACGACGCTGCAGAAGGCGCAGCAGAAGGCGCGGGCGGGAGTCGCGAAGGGCGCGGGCGGGCGCGCGGGCGGGCGCGCGGCGGGGGGTCGCGAAGGGCGCGGGCGTACGCGCGGGCGGGTGGGGCGCGATGGTGGGGTCGCAAGGCGGGGGGTCGTGGGGGTGGGGGTATTGGTTGGGGGTCAAGGGTGAGGTAGTCTCGAGGGCGAGGTCATGGTCAAAACCGGAAGTAACACCTAGGTGTGAAAAGGTGACCCTCCAGCTGCTGGTCCTAGACCGGATACCTCGCTCAGTGGAAGGTCTAAACCGGAAGTCCTCGCTCTGTAGAAGGCCCAAACCGGAAGTTCCTCGCTCCGTGGAAAGCCCAAACCGGAAGTTCCTCGCTCAGTGGAAAAATCGACTACTTATATATATATATATATATATATATATATATATATATATATATATATATATATATATATATATATATATATATATATAAGGAATTCGCGAGAGCATGCGAAATATACACAAACACTGATCTCTGGCTGAAGGAGACTCGAACCTACGAACCTTAGGACAAGGTACGCAGTGCTTTACCAATCTACCCACACTGGACCAATACCTTGGCGTGTATTGGTCCAGTGTGGGTAGATTGGTAAAGCACTGCGTACCTTGTCCTAAGGTTCGTAGGTTCGAGTCTCCTTCAGCCAGAGATCAGTGTTTGTGTATATTTCGCATGCTCTCGCAAATTCCTTGCATTGTTCAAATCTCTAGTAAGGCTGATGCATGCAGGGGATGAGATGAAAAGCTGTAAGCCTTCTCCCTGAAAGCTGGCTGCCTTGGATCAAACGTGTAGCTCGTGCTACACGCCAAGGTATTGGTCCAGTGTGGGTAGATTGGTAAAGCACTGCATACCTTGTCCTAAGGTTCGTAGGTTCGAGTCTCCTTCAGCCAGAGATCAGTGTTTATATATATAATATATATATATATATATATATATATATATATATATATATATATATATATATATACATATATATATAGGGAGGTAATGCCTCTACAGCTGGAATGGGGACCCTCATCCTCAGAGAAGACAATAAACGTACCTCAGGGAAAACTCGAGGTTCTCCCCGGAGCTGTTTGAATATTAATAAACAGAATACGTGTGCAGAAAAACACAAACATGAATACAATGGTACAATGTATTAAAGATCATGAATTTCCTCCAGCTCCTCTGAAGCCGGACGCGAGCCAAGCATGCAGCAAGTATTTCCCCTCTGGATGGCTACGCTGAGGCGCTGGAACATGAAAGTGGCTGCGCTTGGGTCCCTGGTGGTGTCGATGAGTCTGGAACCCAATTCTTTAAGGAAACGTGTGGCATTTTTTCCCCATGATCCCAAGTTCTCTGATCCCACTGGGACAAATTGATACTGTTGGCTTATGTCCCTGTACTTGCTGATCTTGTACTCCTCTCTGTGGTCATCAGCTCCTCCCTGTCGCCGGATACTGTGATGGATGTAGGTGTCAGCCAGTGTGGAAACACAGATATAGTCCCATGCTAAGAGCTTGCCATTCTTCCAAGGATAAATGGTGATCCCGTCGGGGCAGTTTGCTGGGTTGTGGGTATTGTTAGCTGCTAGTGATCGGAGCTCCCTCTCGGCTGGGAATCCAGCTGTAGCAAGGGTTCTCTTTATGATGTCGTTGACCTCATTGTGTCTTGCATGCCAGCCCTTGGTTTTGGAACAGTTAAGACCATGTAGGCCGTATTGGTCTGCTTGCGCTTCACCGCAAATACACGTATATTCTGTGTGAATTGGGGCAGCAAGGCGCAGAGCCACTGCAATACAGAGGGTCTTAGGGTCGAATTGCATTCCCATTGCCAATATGGGAACTGTTTGGAGGAATTCCCCGGAGTAAGGTACACTCACAGCCTGGAGACGGGAAGTCTCCCTATCTGATGTTGCAGCCCTGAGCATGTTGGCAAGCACCTTTTCAGCGATTGGGCCATCCCAGCTTGACTGTTTGTGAGCCAGTGCTGCACTAGGGTTTGGTGCTGGAGCAGCAAGATTCTCCCATTCAGTGATGGCACTGGCATAGCTAGGGTCCTGTATTCCTGCTGAGTCACTGAGGTTATCAGGAAGAATTTGTCTTATCAACTCGTTTGATGCTATGGAAGAGGATAGGAAAGCTGGTAGAGCAAACTGGGAGGATCTGTGTACTCCTAGCCCCCCAAGCCTGACTGGAAGTGAGGCTTGCAACCACTGTCCATCTTCAAGGGAAAGATTCAATACACTCTCTAGCATGGTCTTTAGGAGAGAGTCATATTCCTTGAGTTTTGGACTGCTGAAGGCTGGGGAGCATCTCAGAAAGTAGGTAAGATTTGGGATTGACAGGCACCTGGTGAGTAGGTAAAAGGCATCATGTGTGTCAATGTCTTTCATCCTGCTTTCCATCGTCCGGAGGTCTGAGACTTTTTTTCCTAGGATCAGATCGATGGCATTGGACCCAAGAGGAGCACCAAGGAGAGTGCTATTGGCTGGATCAATGACTCGTGCTCCTGGTAAAGCGGCGCTAACATTCTGGATCATCTGTTGATTGATAGAAACTATTTCACATTTGGTGGGG
>NC_091293.1:71256374-71458874 GCF_038502225.1 Cherax quadricarinatus | reverse complement strand
AGCTGTAGTTGTAGCGTTAGGGTGTGTTGCATAAATAGAATAATTGTGATCCAGTAATTAAATGGTGAGTGCTCATTATATAATATGCATATATTTTTTGTAAAATGTTGTATACTCAACAGATCCCCCCCTCCTTTCTTTTCAAGTCACAAACTATCATACAGTCCACTCAATATCTTGTAATTTACCAGCATTATAGGTACTAATTTTATGCTGTAATATTTGATTGGCCCGACCTTGTTTGTGGGTGGGAAAGGGTGTGTGGGACTCGGAGAGGCATGGTGCAGCCTAGTGGTTCGGAACTCCCACCTAGCTCTCAGGTACAACTAACATTGATAAGTGCAATAAATTGTTGCTTAGTTGTGCCCCCCCCCCCCCCGCCCTTCGAATTATGTGGATGAAATATTTCAGGAATGTACCTGTGAACGTCGTCCCCATAAGTTCTCACAATCATCATCTAATTCGGCATAAGTGATTAATGCCTTGTTGCCCGTCCATGCGTCTCAGTGGTGTAATCCAGTCATTATTAAGCTGCTTAGTGTCGGAGCTGTCCCTTGACACGGTCGCTTTTCCTCCAGCTAGTGACGAGGGTTGATATATAAGCTTATTTTCTTAATGTAATTGTTAATTTTGGGAGAATATTTGCCTCACTAGCGGCATACTTCGGTTATGAAATATAAGCAACAAACCAACATTCGGTAAATTAATGACATTAACAGAACAAAATTAACTGGTAGTAAAGGTTGCTCAGTCTATCTCAACTTGTAGAATCGTATCTTATCTTGGGCTGGTAGGTCTCGCCGACAAGGATGGTTGGAACACACATGGTAATGAGTAGACCTTCATCATGGACCACCCGGAGTTTACCTGGAGGTAAACTCCAGGTGGTCCATGATAAAGGTACCACATTTCTTTCTGGAAATATCTTCATCAAGTTCTGTCTAGCTAAAGCTCATATCGAGTCTATGATAGAGTTTTGCTAAGTACTGTCTACCGTTGGGTATCTTTATTGTTGAAATGTTTCGCCTACGCGATAGGCTTCATCAGTCAGATACAGAGGTGAATGTATTGTAGGCAGCAGTAGTGGCAAGGTAAGATGATGTAATCAGTCCATCAACCTTGGAGAAATAATTTGAGGCTTAGGGACTGACCACCTCAAACTATTCCTACAAGATTAATGAAGAGATTACATCGTCTTTACCTCACCACTACTCCTGCTGCCTATAAAACATTCTCCTCTGTATCTGACTGATAAAGCTTATCGCGTAGGCGAAACTGTTGCACATGTCTTACTCATCAATTACTCGTCATCTTGTCGGTATTTTATGCCATTTTCAACGGTAGACAGCGCATAGCAAAACTTTATTATAGACTCGGTAGAGCTTTAGCTAGACAACTTAATAAAAATATCTCTATCAACAAATGTCGTCCATGATAAATGTCGACTCTTCACCAAATTTGCTCCTACCATACTTGTCGGCAAGACCTGCCATCCTAAGATAAGATATTAGTCTAGAAGCTGAGGTATGGTGTAAATTCAGGATACGTAGATAGATCAAGCCTTTAAGAAAAGCGACGTTTCGCTCAGTGAGAGTTTTACCAGGTAACCTTGCTCTGTTTCTGTCATTAATTTAGTGAATGCCGGTTTGCTGCCTATATTTCATAAATAAAGTATGGCGCTGGTGAGGCAAATATTCTCCTAAAAATCATATCACATAAAGCCAGTAAGCTGATGTATCAGTCCTTGTCTCTAGCTGGAGAAAAAGAGACCTTGTCACTTGGATGAACAACAAGGCATTTATCAATTGTGCAGAATTAGGTGAAGATGATGATGATGATGATGATGATATAGTGATGATGATGATGATGATGATGATGATGATGATATGATGATGATGGTGATGATAATGACGATGGTGATGATGGTGATGATACCCAACCGTTGCAGATGTCTCTTAACCGTCAATTGTCTACCGTCCCTCAGTTTGCTGCTGTAGTGGTATGCACACGTCAATGACTTTAAACAAAATTCAACTTTATTATAAAACTGCAAATGCGGAAGGACCTTCATGCCTCCCCCCTTCCCCCAGCCTCTTCCCCTAGACAGTTCCCAGGTGGGAGTAGCTACACGTCGGGAAAGAAAAACTTAATGACTGAAACTTTGGCAGCAAGACCGCGCGAAGCGACTGACCCTTCGCTTTATGAGCCAACTTTGACCAACTTTGACCTGGCCTGGCTCAGCCTAACTTAACACCGTTGCCCGCCCCCTCCCTTTGCTCGCTTGATATTGCAGGTTATACCTGTTGTTTCAGTTTTGTTTTAAACATTATTAAAAAAAATTCTGGTAGGGGAAGAATTAATAATAATAATAATAATAATAATAATAATAATAATAATAATAATAATAATAATAATAATAATAATAATAATAATAATAATAATAATATTAATAATAATATCTTAGTGTATATATGCTTTAATTTTTATTTTAGGGATTGAGATATTCTTCAGTGATGGTGGACAGATTATGTGCAGCCTTCATGAAACATGCTGGGAGGATATCTTAAATTACATGGACCCTAACCAATGCCCTGAAAAGATCAACCTCCTTGTAGCTGAAGTATGTTTAAGGTAAATTCCTATAAGAAAAAAGAAAAGAAGAAGTAAACTGGAGAGAGAGAGACGATCCCTCTACAGGAGAAAACGAAGAATCACTGCGCTCCTCAAGAATGCTAGATTATCTGAAATATGGAAGGAAGCGCTAACCAGGGAAGTGGAAAATATTGAGCTAAAGTTAAAGGTCTCATACAGGTTCCAGGAGAGACAAGAGGAGCTAAAAGTGATTAGTGAAATTGAAAGAAAATCGAAATATTTCTTTCCATATGCCAAAAACAAGGCAAAAACCACTTCTAGTACAGGGCCCCTGATCAGACAAGACGGATCCTACACACACGACAACAAAGAAATGAGTGAGATACTGAAATCGCGATATGACTCAGTGTTCAGCTAGCCATTAACCAGTCTAAAGATAAACTATCCAAACAATTTCTTCATGAATGAGCCTCAAAACCCTGCCAGTGTATGCCAAATTTATGACATAACCCTAACTCCACTAGACTTTCAGAAAGCCATCGACGACATGCCCATGCACTCAGCCCCAGGCCCAGACTCGTGGAACTCAGTGTTCATTAAGAACTGCAAGAAACCTCCTCTCACGGGCCCTAAGGATGCTATGGAGAAGGAGCTTAGACACAGGCGAGATTCCACAGTCACTAAAAACAACAGATATAGCCCCACTCCATGAAGGTGGCAGCAAAGCAGTAGCTAAGAACTATACACCAATAGCTTTAACGTCCCATATCATAAAAATCTTTTAAAGAATTCTAAGAAGCAGGATTGCAAACCACCTGGACTCCCAAAAATTACGCAACCCAGGGCAACATGGTTTCAGAGCAGGTCGCTCATGCCTTTTGCAACTGCTAGACCACTATGATATGGTCCTAGATGCACTGGACAACAAACAGAATGCAGATGTAGTATACACAGATTTTGCAAAAGCCTTCGACAAGTGCGACCATGGTATAATTGCACACAAAATACATGCTAAAGGGATAACTGGCAAAGTAGTCAGATGGATCTTCAACTTTCTAATCAATCGCACACAAGAGTAGTGGTAAACAGAGTTAAATGAGATGCTGCCATAGTGAAGAGCTCTGTCCCACAAGGCACAGTACTCGCACCTATCCTGTTCCTCATTCTCATATCAGACATAGACAGAGATGTAAACCATAGCACTGTATCATCCTTTGCAGACGATACTAGGATCTGCATGAGTGTCGTCCATTCAGGACACGGCAAAGCTCCAAGAAGATATAAACCAAGTTTTCCAATGGGCAACAGAGAACAACATGATGTTCAATGAAGACAAATTCCAACTACTCTGTTATAGAAAACTGGAGGAAATAATAACTAGGACTGAGTATACTACAAACTCTAATCACACAATAGAGTGGAAAAGTAATGTGAAGGACCTGGATGTGCTAATGTCCGAAGACCTCACCTTCATGGACCACAACAATGTCACTATCACATCTGCGAGGAAACTGATAGGATGGATAATGAGAACATTCAACACAAGAGATGCTAAGCCAATGATGATACTTTTTTAAATCACTTGTTCTCTCTAGGCTAGAATACTGCTGTACATTAACATCCCCATTCAAGGCAGGTGAAATTGCAGATCTAGAGAATGTACAGAGAACCTTTACTGCATGTATAAGTTCCATCAAACATCTTAACTACTGGGAGCGCCTGGAAGCACTTGACTTGTACTCACTGGAGCGCAGGCGAGAGAGATATATCATGATCTACACCTGGAAGATTCTGGAGGGACTGGTCCCTAATATGCACACAGAAATCACTCCATACGAAAGCAAAAGACTTGGCAGGCGATGCAACATACCCCCAGTGAAAAGTAGGGGCGTCACTGGTACACTAAGAGAAAACGCAATAAGTGTCCGGGGCCCAAGACTGTTCAACAGCCTCCCACCAGCAATAAGGGGCATTACCAGTAGACCCTTGGTTGTCTTCAAGAGGGAGCTGGACAGATACCTAAAGACGGTGCCGGAATAGCCGGGCTGTGGTTCGTACGTTGGATTGCGTGCGGCCAGCAGTAACAGTCTCGTTGATCAGGCCCTGATCCACCGGGAGGCTTGGTCATGGACCGGGCTGCGGGGGCGTTAATCCCCGGAATACCCTCCAGGTAGACTCCAAGTAGGGACTCGAGGCGATAGGTCTTAAACTCCCCTTTACCAACCCGGTGCATATCGTAATGGTATTTTCAATACGTAAATAACTAAGTCTTAGCAAATTTGTCTACGTCAACTCAAATCTTCCATCGAATCTTTAATATGAAGTATTTAGTAAATACATATTTTGGATGTCACCAGTTGTAAACGACACTTACTTTAGGGGAGCGAGTTTAACTTAAAATGTTGATACTACAGCATCACTTCATCGGGGGATATAAGCTTTATTAGCAATTAAAGAAGTCTCAGATCGAAAATAACTGAATAACCAAATTTGTTGAAGAATAACAAATTATTGTCATTGGGATCGAAACTAATTAACAGAGAACAGTTGTCATTGTCATCTGTGAGATATTGCGACACAGCTGTCACGTCAATGTAGTACACTCCACTGCTCAAAATATGACGCCTTTCGTAAGAGTCGTATGTGAGGTTAAAGGGCGTTGCATGGAACAGTAGATTCTTAACGTATGACCTTTCCAGGGACTTGATGGTGAACTTCCTCGACGCAGCGCGGGATGCGAGATTTCTTAGGGATCTGGTATTTGGGGTAGTTTCTTTTTTCCTCCGAGTTGCAGGGTGTGGATTATTTCTTCTGTTATGTTTTGTTATCCACTTGTGCTGATGGTGGTTATGAACAGCTGTGGGAGCCGGACCTACGTCTATACTAGTACAAGCGTTCCTATACGACAGGTTTTGTTAATAACCTGGTTGTCGAAGCAGTGTAGGAACCTTAGAGTTGGCGACCTAGAAGCCGACTGGCCACAACTGTTACTTCAAACACTAGCGGATTAGAGACTAACTCTCAAAATTTAACTAGTGTGTCAACATTTGGAGATCCTCCTCTTCCCTTGCTCATCAAAATATTGGACTCCTGAACCAAGTGAGGAGCAAAGGCATCTAGAAGGAAATCTCACATTTCAACGTACCTCGATGGTTTTCTGTCGGCGACGCCAAGTCTCTACTGGCGTCGCGGGTTTGAGAGATGGGGGATGGGGCACAAGTAAATGAGTATACCATTTAGGATGACCATGCTGTGATTAGTTTAGTCAGTCATTTAATTTATGATCAGTTCAAGTATATTACTTGCCTTCTTAGCAAACACGTTTGCAGCCTGAAATAAACTTGTAATTAATTATTAACTTTGTCTTTAGGTTACAATGAACTCATTTTATCATTATTTACAGGTAACCAATCATCTCACAGCTCAAGGGTTTGCTTCTAGCTTAACCAAGTTTGTTTCAAAGTAGTCAGCTGGGAAGACGTTAGCTTGGAACCAGAGTGCAGGAGTGACGCTGGTCCTCTTGGCCCTTCCTAATTTACTATCCAGAAGAAATATGTGCAGGGAAATTTGTGAGGGTAAAATTATCAACTCAATTAATGTGCGAAGGTAGCATCTCATATCAAAGAAGCCCACTCAAGGTTCCATATGTTTCTCTCTCTCTCTCTCTCTCTCTCTCTCTCTCTCTCTCTCTCTCTCTCTCTCTCTCTCTCTCTCTCTCTCTCTCTCTCTCTCTCTCCCTCTCTTTACACAGGGTTTGACAAGGTTAGGTTAAGCATTCCTAACTTTATTGACCAGTGTTATGCAGGGTTCTGCATGACATAATGTACATATAGTGAAGAAGTGTGCCATAATAATGTGAATATTATAGTTGTAAGGAATAATTTTATAATTGATAATGTGCATTTGGGGGTACTGTAAAGTACTCTAACTGTAATTATAAAGAAATTCTGTTAATGATTTATTTTCCAAGGATGTTTGGGTACGCGGAGTAAGCATGGTTAAGGGGTCACGTGACGTTAGCATGGTGTGTAGAGGCTGTCGTCGATGCTGTGTATTTAAGATAAGTTTGTAGTTGTGCACTTATTTTGTTTATCCAACTCAAGCCATAGGCTCTCATATGGCTTACCTGTATGTTCACCCAGGCTCTGACGTGGTCAGGGTGCTGTGGGAGGAGTGAGGAAATAAATGAAGCTGGGAGTGGAGTAATGTGGGCCTGGCGCTGACGAGCCATAGTGGTTGGTGGCTGGACCTCTAGCCAGCTGTTGTTTGTGTACCTTCATTTGGGCGTTCAGGATTAAGGTTTTTCTGTTATGTTATGTTATGGTGACTAAATGGATATATTTTCCTAATTGGGATTTTTGCCTAACCCTCTGTTATCCAACCCCTTTAAGTACACATAGCAGTTTAGCGCTTTCTGTTTTGTCTGGGATAGCCCTGGGTGGCCGGTTTGGGCTAGTATGTGTGTAACTTTTACCTTTGCCCGTAGACCAGGCTCAAGCCCCCAGCTATCCCGCATTTTTGCATAACATGGGGGCCTGTATATGGGAGAATTATCAAATTTTATGTGGTAATTCAAGTTTGCAACCTGGAAAGTCAATAATCATTGTTTACTGGGTTGGTCAGAGGAAGCATTCACTATAACACTCACTAAAATAATAATTTACCTTTGTTTGCAATATTGCTGGTTTTTAGGGTGTTATTATTAATTAATACTCTATAAATCATTTACCTTTCTGTGCCATATTGTTGATTTTTAGGGTGTTATTAATACTTGATATTTTGTGCATAATTTACCCTTGCAGGTACAATCTTGCTGATTTTTAGGGGGATATGCTTACCTAAATTTCTGGGAATAATTTACCTTTGCAGGTGCAGTAGCTCTCATTTTTTTTCTGCCAGGGTTTTCTTTTTGTGTGCAATCCTGTTTAATTTGAGGGAGTCACATGACAACTCCTTGTGAATATACTACTTCAGTATATGTACCTTGCTGTGTGCTTTATTATTTTATATCAGTAAGTTCTGTGGCTGGTAGTAAGATTTGGTGCTATTATTTCCCAAAATGGCTGACACTGGTGAAAATTCTGAGGATGACATGCATTTGGAAGGTGACATTGAATCACATCTCCATGATAGGGACCTGGATAAGGAAGTAGTAATTTTACAAATGAAATTAGCCCTAGTTGCAGAAGAAAAGGAACGGTTAAGGATTGAGCGTACAAAGATCCAGGAACAGAGAGCCTTAGAGGAGCTTAGGGCTCAAGAAAGAGCTAAAGAGAGGCAGCTTGCTTCTCACCCAGACACAGACACAAGGGTAGATGTTTTTCATTTGGATAAAGCCATAAAATTTGTGCCCAAATTCCTAGAGAAAGACCCAGACCAGTTTTTTCTGTTATTTGAAAGTACGGCCAAATCCCAAGTTTGGCCGGAAAAGGAATGGGCGACATTAGCAAGAACCCAATTAGTTGGTAAAGGGTTACAGGCTATTAGTTCTTTAGAAGGATCTGCCTTTTCTGATTATCATAAGCTAAAAGAGGTAGTTTTACTGGCTTATCAAATGTTGCCGGAAAGGTACCGGCAGAAGTTTAGAGGACTAAAGTTTCAGGCAGGGCAGTCTTTGGTGGAATATGGTAAGGAGAAGATGTCACTTCTAAATAGGTGGTGTCGCTCAAAGGGGGTGGTAGGCAATTATGAAGGTGTAATTACCTTA
This sequence comes from Cherax quadricarinatus, assembly GCF_038502225.1. NCBI lineage: Eukaryota > Metazoa > Arthropoda > Malacostraca > Decapoda > Parastacidae > Cherax > Cherax quadricarinatus. Next base: position 71,450,575 of record NC_091293.1, on the reverse strand, counting down.
ATTTTGTTAGAGGATCTTTTGAGAAATGTTCCTTCTGACCTTAAGGCATATCTTGAGGAGAAGGATCTTGATGATTTTAATAATGCTTTAGAGCTGGGTGACAGATTTTTAGCTAACCAAAAATTTGGTAGTAGTTACCACACCCCACATACTAATAATGGTAAGTTTTCTCCACCCACCAATAGGAATAAGAAATTTCAGAAGTTTAAGCCACCCATCTATCAGCCTAATAACCACAAGAGTTTTAATAACCCTAATTTTCCAGTACCCACTCGAGGAGGTTTTAAGTCAGCTGTCACAGGTCCAGGACTACCAGGAATAGGTGGGACGAGCCCAGTTCCCCAGAACCAAGGGATCCAACCTAGGTCAAATGGGCAGGGGGCCTTTAAACCTTATCACTGTACATATTGCAATAAACAGGGCCACCTGCAAGATAAGATAAGATAAGATTTCGTTCGGATTTTTAACCCCGGAGGGTTAGCCACCCAGGATAACCCAAGAAAGTCAGTGCGTCATCGAGGACTGTCTAACTTATTTCCATTGGGGTCCTTAACCTTGTCCCCCAGGATGCTCGACTAACACCCAGGTACCTATTTGAGGTGAACAGGACAACAGGTGTAAGGAAACGTGTCAAATGTTTCCACCCACCGGGAATCGAACCCGGGCCCTCCGTGTGTGAAGCGGGAGCTTTAGCCACCAGACCACCGGGCCACCTATATTGCAGCCATATTGTCGAAAGATGCTTAGGCTTGCATTACACCGATTACAGATCTTGCCCCCCAAGGTATCCAAAGAAGACCAGCTGTCTTTGATCCTCGGATGAAGGTCTATTCAAGTAAGTTTACTGTGGCCTTACATCAAAATGAAGGTAGGGTCACGGGTGTTATGTCTTTGAGGGACACTTGCAGCACATACACCTTGCTTCGCAGGGGTGTATTGCCAGTGTCGGATGACACCTACACCGGATTGGACATTTTTCTTAAAGGGAAAACTGGAGTCCCTGTCAGGACTCCAGTGCACAGGTTATGGATAGAGTCTGAGTACCAGTCTGGGTACCTACCTGTAGGTATTGCAGAAGATGTACCTTTTGCAGGAGTTGACCTTCTACTAGGCAACAACGTTGTGGGACTCCTCAAAAGTGAGGAATGTTTGGTTTTGCAGGACCCTGCTTTACAAGGTGGTAATGACCCAATTGGAGCAACGGTACCTGAAAATTTTTCAATGTGCTTTCGGACTAAACAGGGGAACAAGGCAGGAGCTGTGCCTCCCTGTGACCCTTCTGCACACTGTGGTGATGGTTTGGGCATGGGGAGCCTGTTCATTGAGTCTGACCTGCAGGAGACTCTGAGCAGTGATGAACCGGCTCAACCGGAACTCGGTTGGAGAAGTGGTCTTTTTGCTGATGTGGGAAAAAATCCCCTGACTCTGCAGCAGCTGAGTGAGGCCCGGGAAGGTTGTGACCTCCGGAACGCTATTCATTTATCAGTTGTCGCGGAGGATGTGGTTTCCAAATTTACCAAGTGTTTATTTTGCAGAGTTGATCAAATGAGCAAGACTCTTTTTAAGAGGACCTGTGCTTACGTGGACGCGGCAGAACTATTAAAGTGTCTTTGTCAGTATTTTTTACAGATTCTAAAGGAACGGCATTTCAGTGTTAAGACGGGAGAGCTAAATAATCAGTGTTTATTAATAAATTCCTTTTCTAACAGGTTACCAGAGTCTATACCCTTTCTGATTACTTTTGTGTGTGTGGTTTTGAGATTTCTGGTGAAACATTTTTGTCTCTTAGGCTTTGCACAAATCACTCAGAAGTCATATTTTATGAAATGTCATGTAGTTTTGAGAGGCCTACTTGAGGTTAAATTTACCAATGTATATCATCCTAGGAGTCAAAGAAAAGCTCCATGGTTTTCCCAGTCTCTCAGGGCAATGCATATTTGTTTTCCCCAGTACCAGAAGGACTGGGAGGAGGGAATACCCCTCCCTTTCATTACCGTGTGGGGAAGCACTCTGGAATTATTAAGTCATGTGCTAAGTGAGGATGGTGATGTTTCCCCAGCGGTGTTTTTTCTCGGTTTCAGAAAATTCGTGGCTACGATGAGGTCGATGGCGCTAGTGCACCAGTCTGCAAGTCCGCCCAGGATGACGTGGGACTATGAAGTGGTGCTACACATTCTGGAAGCTGGAGAGATGGGATTGGCATTAGAACCGGGTTCTGGGAAGGCTGTGATGGAACTGTGTGGTGACGTCAAAATGATGATGGATAAAGTCCCTGAGAAAGATAATGTAAGCAGGAAAATTGTAAGAGATTGTGGAAGATTTAAATCTTCTGAAAGACTGGTTGAAGTGTTGGCTCAGCCATGTTGCACCTTAGTGAAAGAGTTTTGGGATGCTGAAAAATGGGGCCATGTTAAACCCCATGAGGTAGAGGTTTCCGAATTTGTGAAATGTCAGCAGGCCTGGCATGATGTAAGCTGGGGTGAAATAGGTTCCTTGAAGGAAGTGAAGTGTTTATTTCTAGAGACTGTGTTTGTATCCAGCGAGAGTCGGTGGACGTTGTCTTTTACTGGTCTCACACTAGGTGATACCTTGAAAACGTGCACTGACTGCCGCCAGGTACAGTTAAAAAATAAGGCTTTGTCTCCTCTTTATGAACTACATGCAAATTGTGTGAATGAACAGTGGGTGGGTCATCTGCTTCCCACGACCATGTGTGCCAAGGACACACCCGTATTTGTAACTTTAATATCTCTGTCCATGTACCTTTTGTATGCCATTAACCCTCAAGATCTTTTGTGTAATCCTGAGCTACCCACCCCGGGTTTTGCAAAATGATACAGAGGTTGGGTCAGTCTTGTTGCAGGGTAGAGCAGAAGTAATGCCACTCGGCTGCTTCTCAGCAAAAAGTAACAGGCACCAAAGAAGTTATACCTCCATAGAAAAGGAGGCTCTTGCTTTAGTGTTGGCAGTGCAACATTTTGAGGTGCATATATCATCATCAGTTCACCCTATAACTGTGTATAGTGACCATATTCCTTTACGTTTCCTTCACTTAATGAGGAACCACAATCAGAGACTTACAAGGTGGGCCTTGTTTCTCCAACTTCTTAATCTTGTGATTCATTATGTGAAGGGAGCGGAGAATGTGGTTGCTAATACCTTGTCTTGTGTTGAAAGTGCACGATGTAGTGTATAGATCACTTATCTATTTTTATTTTGCAGTGATTTGCGGTAGATGAGTAGATGGAACCCTGGACCACCCAAAGGAGAAGGGCAGGTTGAGCTGGAGCTGGAGGTATCAGGATTCCCTAGTGTGTGTGTATTTAGGGGGGTAGTCACATCAAGGGCCATGCCTAGGTAAGGTATGCTACGTTTTTTAGGTGTTGGCTGGAATGCCTCGCCTCTGTTTTATGTTGGTATAGGGACTGTTGGACCTAACGTTTTAGTGAATTGTGGGGCTGGCGGTGATGCCCTCCACTGTTTGGGTCATGTCTTTTGATCCGAGGTGTTTTGGTTCTCCAGGATTCTTTTTCAATTTTTCCTTTTTGTATCACCGCTGGGGTGACTCCAGGGTCCTTGGAATGACATGTAGGTGATGGCCTGGGAGGTCCACCTTTTGGGGGTCTTCGGTGATGACTCCAGGGTTTTACGGCCGCAGTCCCACCAACAAGATTTATGTGCCTATCCACCCGTTGTTTTTGGGGGCCTGATATTTTCCCCTCTCCTGTGCTCTCCTGATTCTCGCAGAGGTGTGTCATGGGGAACCAGTTTTGTTTACTAAAGATTGCTGTGAGATGGGAGTGATAATGTGATTTTGTTTTCTCAGTAGAATTTAACATGTAACATCCGTTTTTCTTTTCATTGAACTCCTGGAAAATGTACTTACTGTTTAAAAGTTTTTTTTGGTGGCACCTACAGTTTGGTCTACCTTGCAACATACTGAACTTTGGTGTTACTTCATAAAACGGCATTCCTCAGGGGCACTTTTGTACAAAGTTTACTTGCTTGTTTATAAGTTTGCTTGATGTAATTTAGGTAAAATGCATCAACGCCAGCGCCTGGCCAGCGCTGTGTTGTAATGGTGCCTTTTCCTAAAACAGCTGTCTAAGAGTGTGACTGTGAGCTCGTTGGGCATAGAACTTGATCACTTTTATGTTCGAAGAGTTTCATATGTCTGCAATCTAGTACCTCAGTTTGTTAATATTGCATATTTGTAGTACAAAAAGACCGTGACTGTATGGTGGTCATTCCCCAGTTATCATTTTGCCAGTTGCCTCAGACCTTAATGTGGGGCTTATTTTCTTTTTTTTTTCTTTTTGCCTAGCGGTGTCCGTAGGGACCCCGCTAGCAGAGTGAGACCTATGGTCTGGGGGTGGGGGTGTTATGCAGGGTTCTGCATGACATCGTAATGTACATATAGTGGAGAAGTGTGCCATAATAATATGAATATTATAGTTGTAAAGAATAATTTTATAATTTATAATGTGCATTTGGGGGTACTGTAAAGTACTCTAACTGTAATTATAAAGAAATTCTGTTAATGATTTATTTTCCAAGGATGTTTGGGTAAGCGGAGTAAGCGTGGTTAAGGGGTCACGTGACGTTAGCATGGTGTGTAGAGACTGTCGTCGGAGATGCTGTGTATTTAAGATAAGTTTGTAGTTGTGCACTTATTTTGTTTATCCAACTCAAGCCATAGGCTCTCATATGGCTTACCTGTATGTTCACCCAGGCTCTGACGTGGTCAGGGTGCTGTGGGAGGAGTGAGGAAATAAATGAAGCTGGGAGTGGAGTAATGTGGGCCTGGCGCTGACGAGCCATAGTGGTTGGTGGCTGGACCTCTAGCCAGCTGTTGTTTGTGTACCTTCATTTGGGCGTTCAGGATTAAGGTTTTTCTGTTATGTTATGTTATGGTCACTAAATAGATATATTTTCCTAATTGGGATTTTTGCCTAACCCTCTGTTATCCAACCCCTTTAAGTACACATAGCAGTTTAGCGCATTCTGTTTTGTCTGGGATAGCCCTGCGTGGCCGGTTTGGGCTAGTATGTGTGTAACGTTTACCTTTGCCCGTAGACCAGGCTCAAGCCCCCAGCTATCCCACATTTTTGCGTAACAACCAGCTATTGACAAGTTAAGGATTCCTAACTTTATTGACAAGCTATTAGCGAGTTAAGGATTCCTAACTTTATTGACAAGCTGAAAGCTGTTACCTACAGCAGCTCATTTAAAAACTCTTTTTTATTGTTATGAGACATACAAGTAGGGAACAGGATGAAGTTGGAGCCATCTTTGGGCCAGCAATTTAATTTTATGATCTGGCTGTATTTCGTTGATATCGTTATGCTGTACGAACACGTTCCAGACTCGAGTCATCCTAGGAATAAATGATCTCAGATGCAGCAGTGTCCTGGAGAAGGGTACAGTCAGAATGAAGTTGCTGCTTGCTGCCTGTCCTGTGGTGTAGAAGCTCACTTCTCGCTGTCCTCGGAGTGGAGCCAAGTGTGGTACTTTGACAATGTTGGCCTTATACAAAACAGTAAGTTCGCCCACATCCTTCCTGTGTTGAAGGCTCTGCTGAAATGAAAGATTTATCCGGGCTGGGTCCAAGCGAGAGATGAGACTTCTTGTTCTGGTCTCTATTCTGTCAAGAATTCGCAGATGAGATGGGGAACAGGCAGTCCAAGAAAGTGGAGCATATTCATGGTGTGAGTATACTTGTGCCTCGTACAGAATCTTGCAACCTCTACTGAGATACGTTGAAGTACAGTAAGCTTCCTGGCCGCCTTGTTGACAATGTGCTTCTTCATGATTAGTTTGGAGTCGAATTTTACCCCAAGGATATCAGCTTCATCCCCAGGTACCAATACTCTTTCATTCATACTTACCACTGCTCCGGCATTACCATCATTATGCCTAGAGACCATCATCATTTGTGTTTTCTAAGGAGCAAATGTTACCTACCATAGTTTACCCAGGCTGATATAGATGCAAGCTGGTGATTGATGTAGCGTAGAGCAGCTGGCATTTCCTCTCATGGATAAGTAAATATTAACATGCGGTCATCTGCATATGCATAGGATTCTGGGATGAGACGGAGGAGGTCGTTTTAGTAGGCATTCCATAACAATGGCCCAAGAACACTTCCCTGTGGAATACTTGCCCCAATAGGATATCTTGCTGGCTCTGTCCCATTTATAACTACCCTTAGAGATCTACGTTGAAGGTAATCACTGAGGACACATAGTGTAGAGCCTGTAATCCCCAGTGCTTGCAGTTTTGCTAAGAGGCCCTGGTGCCATACTCGGTCGAAGGCACCAGCAATATCCAGTGCTACTATACAGCTGAGTTTGGATTCATCCAGTGACTGGTTCCACTTAGTGGAGAGGTTTAACAATTGATCAGAAGCAGAGTAACCTTTTCTGAAGCCATATTGACGATCACAAAGTAGTGAGTGGTAGTCGAAAAACTGTCATTTGCCGTGAGATTATTGTCTCAAGGAGCTTGCCAGTGATTGACAGGAGTGATACTGGTCTGTAGTTACTGATTTCTGCTCTGCTCTTCTTTTTGTGAACAGGGACTACATTGGCCTCTTTCCACACAGAAGGCCTTTTACACTGTATTAGGCGTGCTGAAAGATGCGAGTTAGAGGTTCTGCTAGCTGGTCAGCACATCTACTCAGCAATCTTGGGCTCATCTTGTCTGGGCCCACAGCTTTTCTTGGACCAGCGATTTAAGATGCACCTCCTCCTGACTTATTGTCACCACTGACATCTATCCAAGGAAGGTCCCTTGCGCTGGATCAGGAACTTGCATCTTGGCAGCAAAGTGCTGGGCAAAGAGGTCGGCTCTACACGACACCAGCTTTCTTTTTGTGTCCACCTCCCATTTAGAGATGGCCCACTTTTGATCCTCACACATATGCCTAAAGGCTGGCCTGTGCAGAATGTCTCTTATACCTTCGCCAAGCCTTGTACTTACCAGCAGCAGCCTCTTTACAACGAAAGCCGAAACAAGGTTGATTTGTAGGCTTAGTTACATATTGCCCGTGAGGGATGTGCTCTTGTAGATTAAGGATATGTTCAATGAAGATATTCACTTGGTTGTCGACATCCTCTTGGGGAAGAGCATTCCAATCAGAGGTGGCGAGTTCAGAGCAAAGGGCTGGCCAATTACCTCTTTCCCACAGCCAGGTTGTGCGTGTGGACTCCTCACCTCGTCGAACAAGCAGCCTTTTTTTTTTTTTTTTTTTTTTTACACAGGGTTTGACAAGGTTAAGGATCCCTAGCTTTATTGACAAGCTATTTACAGGTTAAGGATCCCTAGCTTTATTGACAAGCTATTTACAGATTAAGGATTCCTAACTTTATTGACAAGCTATTTACAGGTTAAGGAGGATTCCTAACTTTATTGGCAAGCTAAGAGCTGTTACCTACATCAGCTCATTTGAAAGCATTTTTATTGTTATGAGACATACAAGTAGGGAACAGGATGAAGTTGGAGCCATCTGTGGGCCAGAATTTTCATTTGATCAGCTGACTTTGTCTCGTTGACATCATTATGCTGTACGAATGTGTTCCATACTCGAGTCATCCTGGGTATATATGATCTCAGATGGAATGATGTTCTGGAGAAGGGTACAGCCAGAGTGAAGTTGCTGCTTTCTGCCCGTCTTGTGGCATAAAAGCTTGTTTCACGCTGTCCTCGAAGTGGATCCAAGTGTGGTACTTTGACAATAATCTCCTTGTACATAACAGTAAAGCCACCTACATCCCTCCTATGTTGAAGGCTCTGCTGAAATAACAGATCTATCCAGGATGGGTCCAGGCGAGAGATGAGACGTCTTGCTCTGTTCTCTACTTTGTCAAGCAGTCGCAGATGAGAGGGGGGGGGGCAGGCAAACCAAGAATGTGGAGCATACTCAAGGTGTGAGCGTACTTGTGCCTCGTACAGAATCTTGCAACCCCTACTGTCAAGCAGATGCGAGATACGGCGAAGTGCTTTAAGATAAAGAAGGTCATTGAAGTAGACATTCCATAACAATGGTCCCAGCACACTTCCTTGTGGAACACTTGCCCCAATAGGATGTCTTGCTGATTCCGTTCCATTGAGAACTACCCTTAGAGATCTACCATGAAAGTAATCACTGAGGAGACATAACGTAGAGCCTGCAATTCCCAGAGTTTGCAGTTTTGTTAAGAGGCCCTGGTGCCACACCCGGTCGAAAGCACAGCGACTGGTGCCATTTAGTAGAGAGAATTGACAACAGATCAGCAGCAGAGTAACCTTTCCTGAAGCCATATTGACGGCCACAAAGTTGAAGGCTCTGCTGAAATGACAGATCTATCCAGGATGGGTCCAGGCGAGAGATGAGACGTCTTGCTCTGTTCTCTACTCTATCAAGCAGTCGCAGATGAGAGGGGGGGCAGGCAAACCAAGAAAGTGGAGCATACTCAAGGTGTGAGCGTACTTGTGCCTCGTACAGGATCTTGCAACCCCTACTGTCAAGCAGATGCGAGATACGGCGAAGTGCTGTAAGCTTCCTGGCTGCCTTGTTTGCTAGATTTACAACATGGTTCTTCATGGTTAGTTTGGAGTCAAATTTCACCCCAAGGATATCAACTTCTTCTCCAGGTGCCAACATCCTCCCATTCACCCTTACTACTGCACCAGCATTACCATCATGGTGCCTAGAGACGATCATCATTTGCGTTTTCTCAGGTGCAAATGTTACTTGCCATCTATTTCCCCAAGCTGATATAGCTCTCAGCTGGTGATTGATGTAGCTTAGAGCAGCTGGCATTTCTTCTCTTGGATAAGTGAATGTCAGTGTACAGTCGTCTGCATATGCATGTGATTCTGGGATGAGATGAAGAAGGTCGTTGAAGTAGACATTCCATAACAATGGACCCAGCACGCTTCGCTTCCTTGTGGAACGCTTGCCCCAATAGGATGCCTTGCTGATTCCGTTCCATTGAGGACTACACTTAGAGATCTCTCTCTCTCTCTCTCTCTCTCTCTCTCTCTCTCTCTCTTTTCTTTTTTATACAGGGTTTGACAAGGTTAGGTTAAGGATCCCTAGCTTTATTGACAAGCTAAAAGCTGTTACCTACATCACCTCTCTCTCTCTCTCTCTCTCTCTCTCTCTCTCTCTCTCTCGCTCTCTCTCTCTCTCTCTCTCTCTCTCTCTCTCTCTCTCTCTCTCTCTCTCTCTCTCTCTCTCTCTCCCTCTCTCTCTTTCTCTTTCTCCCTCTACCATAAAGCAGGAGTGCCCAGACTGGCCACCGTGTAGGCACGTTCCCTCCCGCAAATTAAATTCCAAACTGGTAACCAACTTATCTGTCCCTCGCCCTTCTCTGTTTATCTCCTCACTTCTCCCCTCTTCTTCCTTCCATTTCTCCTCCTCCCACTACTCGTTTTCTCATCCCACCACTCGTTTTCCGCCTTTTTTTCCTCTCGCATCCTCTTGTGCCAGCTTATCTTTTTTTTGTATAAATATTAATATTAATATTGGTTTTCCTACTCTGCCGTTTTATACGTTTACTCCTCAACGGTTGTCTAATTTTTCTTTCATCTTCACCAACATTTTTTTCCTTTTCTCTCTCGCTGCACTTTTTTTGCTTATGCTAATATTCAAATGTGATGCTCAAACATGAGGAATTTTCTGAAGTGATCCAAAAATACTAAATAATGGTAAGAAACACCAAGGCAAGAGATGCCACACAAATGTGGGTAAAGCATTTTGCAGTAATAATACACTGGGACAGACTGAACCCAGAAGTTACAAGTGTGTGAACTGGTAACAGTACCTCAGGAAGATTTGAACAAGTTAGACATAACGCTGCGACTGGCTGTGGAGTCTGGAATAATAACATAAATTCACCAACCGCCCAACACAACTAGTAGTAGTACCAGCAGTAGATGTTATGGCTGGGATTACTGACGTAGTAGTTTCAACAACAGAAGTACAATTTATATTAACTATCCTTTATATTAACTATCCTTTTATATTAACTATCCTTGTATTTTCCCCAATATGACCAAGAGTGTGGCTGGAGGGAGTAGAGAGCAGTTAGAGAGCCTCCTATATTCAACAAACTTCCATTACAGAAACAGCGTTAACACTAATTTTCACTACGTAGTCCTTCTCAGTACATAGCCTCTTTAAGGTACGGGGGGCTTGAACTCGCGGCAAATGACTCGTAAAACTCCAGGCCAGTGCGTAATCCACTGGGCCTGCTGGCTACAATAAAATTCATCCAACTATATTTTATACACCATAGGGAGGTTAGCATGGGTCACACTGTGACCACAAATGCAAGTTTTTACAGATGAATAAAAAACCTTGCATTTGCGGTCTCAGTTAGACCCATGCGTGTTCGCATCGCTATTGGGCCGTGCGGACGTGCTGCGCAGTAGCTCCTGATTGAGTTGGCTTTTACGCAGTGTTGACGTGTACTTGGCTCTTTGAAGACCTGTTTGCGTGCTCTCTAGAATTGAAGCAAGATGCCCTCCATCGAGCAACTTTACCAACAGCTTAAGGAAGAATTGCGGTTGGCGAATATGGAAATTCGGCGACTGACCGAGGAAAACAAAAAGATTCGGAGTAGTCCTCCTGTTTTGAGTCCTCAGGTCAAGAAGGGAAACTGGTCAGTGGCTGGACAGCAGGGAAAGAAGTTGACGATCAAGAAGACGAATGGAAAGGTAGAAACGATGAAGAAGAAAGAGACTGCCGTGGAAACTGTTGTGGAAACATCCAATACATTCTCAGTGCTACCCGACGAATGTGAGTCGAATACTGGGAACGTCACGACGAAAGACATTAAGGAAGGTACGAATATTGTTGTTGTTGGGGATAGCCAAGTTAGGTATATGGATAGGGCGTTCTGCTTGAAGGACAGGAGTAGGAGACAGAGAGTTTGCTTTCCTGGGGCTGGGATGGAGGATATTGTTAGCCGTCTGGATGACATCATGAGAGGTAATGGGAACAATCCTATTATCTGTCTCAGTGCTGGAGGCAACAATGTTGGCAGACGTAGGAGTGAAGACCTGATTAGCAGGTATAGGTCAGCAATAGAAATAATTAGAAGTAAGGGTGGGAACCCTCTCATATGTGGTATTTTGCCAAGGAGGGGAGTTGGAAATGAATGGTTGTCCAGGGCAATTGGTGTAAATTGCTGGCTGGACAAATACTGTAAGGAAAATGCGGTAACATTCATTGACAACTGGGACCTCTTCTATGGCAGAAATGACATGTATGCTAGGGATGGGGTTCACTTATCTAGGTGTGGGGTGGGAGCACTGGCAACTGCAGTGGAGGGAGCAGTTAGGACTTTAAACTAGGAATAGTTAGTGGTATGGGTTTTGGCAGGAAAACAGTGAAGTCCCAGTGTAGTAATATTACGAGTTCTAGGAGAACTAGTAATAATAAGAACGAGATAGATATTGAAAAGCCAGGGACCTTGGGTGATAAGGACAGTAATAGGTTTAGTAGAAAAATAGAAATGAGCAGGAAGGGTAAAGAGAAAGGAGAGTCTTTCAATGTTTATTATGCTAAATGCCGTAGTGCTAGGAATAAGATGGACGAGTTGAGATTAGTTGCTAGTGTAGGTAACATTGATGTATTTGCCTTAACTGAGACGTGGTTTAATTCAAAAAGTCGGGACATGCCTGCGGAATGTCATATTCAGGGTTTTAAATTGTTCCAAGAAGATAGAAGTATTGGGAGGGGGGGTGGAGTGCCATTGTATGTCCGAGATCGCTTGAACTGTTGCATAAAAACGGGTATTAAGTCTGAAGTAACACATACAGAGTCTGTTTGGATAGAATTTTCAGAGGGGCATGAAAAACTGATTTTAGGGACCAAGGGAAACTACTATGGGAGGAAATTGTTAAGGCCACAAGGCACGATAATGTAGTAATTCTAGGAGACTTTAACTTTAGTCATGTTGATTGGAATTTCTTGACTGGGAATTTAGAATCATACGACTTCTTAGAAGTATTTCAGGATTGTTTTTTGAAGCAGTTTGTGACAGAACCTACAAGGGGAAATAACCTGCTTGACTTAGTTATGGCAAACAATGAATCCCTTGTTAATAATTTAGAAATTTCAGAGGAACTGGGTGCTAGCGACCACAAATCAATTACATTTAGCATTGAATGGAAGTACGATAGTAGCGATAACTCAGTAACAGTCCCAGATTTTCGCTTAGCAGATTACGATGGGCTTAGAGAACACTTATCATCTGTTGACTGGGGTAACGAAGAGAGCTATCAATATGACAGTTTTCTGAACACTATACATGCTGCTCAAAGAGCGTTTATCCCATATAAAGAAATTAGATCAAATAGAAATGACCCAAAATGGATGAATAATAGGCTCAAATATCTACTAGGGCATAAGAAAGGAATTTATAGGCGTATCAAAAGAGGTGAGGGTCATCTTATGAATCAGTATATTGACATTAAGAGGGACATTAAAAAGGGGATAAGAAAAGCTAAAAGGAACTATGAAATTAAAGTTGCTAGGGATTTTAAAACTAACCCAAAAAGTTTTTTCCAGGTCTATAGAACAAAAGTTAGAGATAAGATAGGTCCCCTTAAAAATAACTATGGGCACCTTACTGACAAAGAGAATGAAATGTGCTTGATTTTAAATAATTATTTTCTCTCAGTTTTTACACAGGAAGACACTAACAATATTCCAGTAATTAATTTTTACAGTGGGCTAGAAGAAGATAAATTATGTAACATCACAGTCACTAGTGAGATGGTTGTGAAGCAGATAGACAGACTGAAGCAAAATAAGTCGCCGGGTCCTGATGAGGTTTTTTCAAGGGTTCTTAAGGAATGCAAAATGGAACTCTGTGAACCATTAACTAATATTTTTAATTTATCTCTTCAAACAGGTGTAGTGTCTGATATGTGGAAGATGGCTAATGTAACTCCTATTTTTAAAACAGGGGACAAGTCGTTACCGTCAAATTACCGCCCAATAAGCCTGACCTCAATTGTAGGCAAATTACTAGAGTCAATTATAGCTGAGATTATAAGAAGCCATCTCGATAAGCATAGCTTGATTAATGATACTCAGCATGGATTCACAAGAGGCCGGTCTTGTCTAACTAATTTATTAACTTTCTTCAGTAAAGCTTTTGAGGCTGTTGACCACAATAAAGAATTTGATATTATTTACTTAGATTTTAGTAAAGCTTTTGATAGAGTTCCGCACCATAGACTGTTAAAGAAAGTGGCAGCTCATGGCATTGGGGGAAAAGTGCTCTCGTGGATCGAGTCATGGCTCACTGACAGGAAGCAGAGAGTGTCCATAAATGGGGTTAAATCCGTGTGGGGATCTGTAACAAGTGGCGTTCCACAGGGATCAGTCTTGGGCCCGTTGTTGTTTATAATATATATCAATGATCTTGATGAAGGAATTACTAGTGATATGAGCAAATTCGCCGATGACACAAAGATAGGTAGGATAATTGATTCAAACGTAGATGTTATGGAACTTCAGGAGGATTTAAACAAACTCTATTCTTGGTCAGAAAAGTGGCAGATGCAGTTCAATGTAGATAAATGCAAGGTTCTGAAACTTGGGAGTGCCCATAACCCTAGTACTTATAAGTTAAATGATGTAGAACTTAGCCATACAGATTGCGAAAAGGACTTAGGGGTTATGGTGAGCAGCAACCTTAAACCAAGACAGCAATGCCTAAGCGTACGTAATAAGGCAAATAGATTACTGGGATTTATATCAAGAAGTGTAAGCAACAGAAGTCCAGAGGTCATACTGCAGCTTTATACATCATTAGTAAGGCCTCACCTAGATTATGCAGCTCAGTTCTGGTCTCCGTATTACAAAATGGACATAAATTCGTTAGAAAACATTCAGTGTAGGATGACTAAATTAATACATAGCATTAGAAATCTTCCTTATGAAGAAAGATTGAAGACTCTTAAGTTACATTCACTTGTTAGACGAAGAATGAGGGGAGACCTGATCGAAGTGTATAAGTGGAAGACGTGTACTTAGCTCAGTGGTGACGTGTACTTAGCTCTCAGTGGTGACGTGTACTTAGCTCTGTGAAGACCTGTTTGTGTGCTCTTGTGAATCTGTACAAGGATGCCTTCTCTTGAGCAACTTTACCAGCAGCTGAGAGAGGAGCTCAGAGTTGCTAAGATGGAGATACGGCGATTAACGGAGGAGAACAAGAGGATTCGTAGTAATCCTTCTGTTGTGAGTCCCCAGGTTAAGAGGGGAGCTTGGTCAGTGGCCGGGCAACATGGAACCCGACGAATGTGAGTCTACTACTGGGATCGTCACGACGAACGACAACAAGGAAGGTAAGAATATTGTTGTTGTTGGGGATAGCCAGGTTAGATACATGGATAGGGCATTCTGCTTGAAGGACAGGAGTAGGAGACAAAGGGTATGCTTTCCTGGGGCTGGGATGGAGGACATTGTTAGCCGGCTTGACAACATCATGAACGGTAATGGGATCAATCCTATTATTTGCCTCAGTGCTGGAGGCAATGATGTTGGCAAGCGTAGAAGTGAGGATTTAGTTAGAAAGTTCAGGACAGCTATAGACATGATTAGGAAGAAGGGGGGGCGCCCTGTTATATGTGGCATTTTGCCAAGAAGAGGTGTTGGTAATGAATGGTTGTCCAGAGCAATTGGTATTAATTGTTGGCTGGATAAACACTGTAAGGATAATGCAGTACCATTCATTGACAACTGGGACAACTTCTATGGCCGAAATGACATGTATGCCAGGGATGGGGTTCACTTATCCAGGGCAGGTGTGGGTTTTCTTGCTAACTCAGTTGAGGGGGTTGTTAGGACTTTAAACTAGGATTAGTTAGAGGTATGGGTTTTTGCAGGAAAACTGTGAAGTCGCAGGGTAGTAATATGAGTACTAGGAGAACTAGTAATAGGCAAAATGAGGTGGATATTGGAAAGCCAGTGGCACTAATTGACAAGGACAGTAATAGGTTTAGTGGAATAATAGAAAAAAGCAGGAAGGGTAAAGAGAGAGGAGGGTCATTAAAAGTTTATTACACAAATAGTCGCAGTGCTAGGAATAAGATGGGCGAGTTGAGACTAGTTGCTAGTGCAGGTAACATAGATGTATTTGCCATTACTGAGACGTGGTTTAATTCAAAAAGTCGGGACATGCCTGCAGAATGTCACATTCAGGGTTTTAAATTGTTCCAAGTAGATAGAAGTATCGGGAAGGGGGGTGGGGTGGCATTGTATGTCCGAGATCGCTTGAACTGTTGCATAAAAACGGGTATTAAGTCTGAAGTAACACATACAGAGTCTGTTTGGATAGAATTTTCAGAGGGGCATGAAAAATTAATTTTAGGTGTGATATACCGTCCCCCAAATTTAGATAGGGACCAAGGGAGACTACTATGGGAGGAAATTGTTAGGGCCACAAGGCACGATAATGTAGTAATTCTAGGAGACTTTAACTTTAGTCATATTGATTGGAATTTCTTGACTGGGAATTTAGAATCATACGATTTCTTAGAAGTAGTTCAGGATTGTTTTTTGAAGCAGTTTGTGACAGAACCTACAAGGGGAAATAACCTGCTTGACTTAGTTCTGGCAAACAATGAATCCCTTGTTAATAATTTAGAAGTTTCAGAGGAACTGGGTGCTAGCGACCACAAATCAATTACATTTAGAATTGAATGGAAGTATGATAGTAGGGATAACTCAGTAACAGTCCCAGATTTTCGCTTAGCAGATTACGATGGGCTTAGAGAACACTTATCATCTGTTGACTGGGGTAACGAAGAGAGCTATCAATATGACAGTTTTCTGAACACAATACATGCTGCTCAAAGAACGTTTATCCCTTATAAGGAAATTAGATCAAATAGAAATGACCCTAAATGGATGAATAATAGGCTGAAATATCTACTAGGGCATAAGAAAGGAATTTATAGGCGTATCAAAAGAGGCGAGGGTCATCTTATGAATCAGTATATTGACATTAAGAGGGACATTAAAAAGGGGATAAGAAAAGCTAAAAGGGACTATGAAATTAAAGTTGCTAGGGATTCTAAAACTAATCCAAAAAGTTTTTTCCAGGTATATAGAACAAAAGTCAGAGATAAGATAGGTCCCCTTAAAAATAACTATGGGCATCTTACTGACAAAGAGAATGAAATGTGCTCGATTTTAAATAATTATTTTCTCTCGGTTTTTACACAGGAAGACACTAATAATATTCCGGTAATTAATTTTTATAGTGGATCAGAAGAAGATAAATTATGTAACATCACAGTCACTAGTGAAATGGTTGTGAAGCAGATAGACCGACTGAAGCAAAATAAGTCACCGGGTCCTGATGAGGTTTTTTCAAGGGTTCTTAAGGAATGCAAAATGGAAGTCTGTGAACCATTAACTAATATTTTTAATTTATCTCTTCAAACAGGTGTAGTGTCTGATATGTGGAAGATGGCTAATGTAATTCCTATTTTTAAAACAGGGGACAAGTCGTTACCGTCAAATTACCGCCCAATAAGCCTGACCTCAATTGTAGGCAAGTTGCTAGAGTCAATTATAGCTGAGATTATAAGAAGCCATCTCGATAAGCATAGCTTGATTAATGATACTCAGCATGGATTCACAAGAGGCCGGTCTTGTCTAACTAATTTATTAACTTTCTTCAGTAAAGCTTTTGAGGCTGTTGACCACGATAAAGAATTTGATATTGTTTACTTAGATTTTAGTAAGGCATTTGATAGAGTTCCGCACCAAAGACTGTTGAAGAAAGTAGCAGCTCATGGCATTGGGGGGAGGGTGCTCTCGTGGATCGAGTCATGGCTCACAGACAGGAAGCAGAGAGTGTCCATAAATGGGGTTAAATCCGAGTGGGGATCAGTAACAAGTGGCGTTCCACAGGGATCAGTCTTGGGCCCGTTGTTGTTTATAATATATATCAATGATCTTGATGAAGGAATTGCTAGTGATATGAGCAAATTCGCCGATGACACGAAGATAGGTAGGATAATTGATTCAAACGTAGATGTTAGGGAACTTCAGGAGGATTTAGACAAACTCTACTCTTGGTCAGAAAAGTGGCAGATGCAGTTCAATGTGGATAAATGCAAGGTTCTGAAGCTCGGGAGTGTCTATAACCCTAGCACTTATAAGTTAAATAATGTAGAACTTAGCCATACAGATTGCGAAAAGGACTTGGGGGTTATGGTAAGCAGCAACCTTAAACCAAGACAGCAATGCCTAAGCGTACGTAATAAGGCAAATAGATTACTGGGATTTATATCAAGAAGTGTAAGCAACAGAAGTCCAGAGGTCATACTGCAGCTTTATACATCATTAGTAAGGCCTCACCTAGATTATGCAGCTCAATTCTGGTCTCCATATTACAGAATGGATATAAATTCGTTAGAAAACATTCAGCGTAGGATGACTAAATTAATACATAGGATTAGAAATATTCCTTATGAAGAAAGATTGAAGACTCTTAAGTTACATTCACTTGTTAGACGAAGAATGAGGGGAGACCTGATCGAAGTGTATAAGTGGAAGATAGGTATTAATAAAGGGGATATTAACAAGGTCTTGAGGATATCTCTCCAAGAGAGAACCCGCAGTAATGGATTTAAATTAGATAAGTTTAGATTTAGAAAGGACATAGGAAAGTATTGGTTTGGAAATAGGGTAGTAGATGAGTGGAACAGTCTACCTAGTTGGGTTATTGAGGCTAGGACTTTGGGTAGTTTCAAATTTAGGTTGGATAAATACATGACGTGTACTTAGCTCAGTGGTGACGTGTACTTAGCTCAGTGGTGACGTGTACTTAGCTCTGTGAAGACCTGTTTGTGTGCTCTTGAGTGGTGACCTGTACTTTGAGTGCTGACCTGTACTTAACTCTGTGAAGAAGTGTCTTGTTTGCTCCCGTGGACTGAACCAAGATGCCCTCCATCGAGCAACTTTACCAGCAACTTAAGGAAGAATTGAGGGCAGCGAAGATGGAGATACGGCGACTGACCGAAGAAAACAAGAGGATTCGTAGTAGTCCTCCTGTTTCGAGTCCTCAGGTCAAGAAGGGATCGTGGTCAGTGGCTGGACAGCAGGGGACGACGAAGTTGACGATCAAGAAGACGAATGGAAAGCCAGAAACGATGAAGAAGAAAGAGACTGCTGTGGAAACTCCCGTGGAAACCTCCAACGCATTCTCGGTGCTACCCGACGAATGTGAGTCTACTACTGGGATCGTCACGACGAACGACAACAAGGAAGGTAAGAATATTGTTGTTGTTGGGGATAGCCAGGTTAGATACATGGATAGGGCATTCTGCTTGAAGGACAGGAGTAGGAGACAAAGGGTATGCTTTCCTGGGGCTGGGATGGAGGACATTGTTAGCCGGCTTGACAACATCATGAACGGTAATGGGATCAATCCTATTATTTGCCTCAGTGCTGGAGGCAATGATGTTGGCAAGCGTAGAAGTGAGGATTTAGTTAGAAAGTTCAGGACAGCTATAGACATGATTAGGAAGAAGGGGGGGCGCCCTGTTATATGTGGCATTTTGCCAAGAAGAGGTGTTGGTAATGAATGGTTGTCCAGAGCAATTGGTATTAATTGTTGGCTGGATAAACACTGTAAGGATAATGCAGTACCATTCATTGACAACTGGGACAACTTCTATGGCCGAAATGACATGTATGCCAGGGATGGGGTTCACTTATCCAGGGCAGGTGTGGGTTTTCTTGCTAACTCAGTTGAGGGGGTTGTTAGGACTTTAAACTAGGATTAGTTAGAGGTATGGGTTTTTGCAGGAAAACTGTGAAGTCGCAGGGTAGTAATATGAGTACTAGGAGAACTAGTAATAGGCAAAATGAGGTGGATATTGGAAAGCCAGTGGCACTAATTGACAAGGACAGTAATAGGTTTAGTGGAATAATAGAAAGGAGCAGGAAGGGTAAAGAGAGAGGAGGGTCATTAAAAGTTTATTACACAAATAGTCGCAGTGCTAGGAATAAGATGGGCGAGTTGAGACTAGTTGCTAGTGCAGGTAACATAGATGTATTTGCCATTACTGAGACGTGGTTTAATTCAAAAAGTCGGGACATGCCTGCAGAATGTCACATTCAGGGTTTTAAATTGTTCCAAGTAGATAGAAGTATCGGGAAGGGGGGTGGGGTGGCATTGTATGTCCGAGATCGCTTGAACTGTTGCATAAAAACGGGTATTAAGTCTGAAGTAACACATACAGAGTCTGTTTGGATAGAATTTTCAGAGGGGCATGAAAAATTAATTTTAGGTGTGATATACCGTCCCCCAAATTTAGATAGGGACCAAGGGAGACTACTATGGGAGGAAATTGTTAGGGCCACAAGGCACGATAATGTAGTAATTCTAGGAGACTTTAACTTTAGTCATATTGATTGGAATTTCTTGACTGGGAATTTAGAATCATACGATTTCTTAGAAGTAGTTCAGGATTGTTTTTTGAAGCAGTTTGTGACAGAACCTACAAGGGGAAATAACCTGCTTGACTTAGTTCTGGCAAACAATGAATCCCTTGTTAATAATTTAGAAGTTTCAGAGGAACTGGGTGCTAGCGACCACAAATCAATTACATTTAGAATTGAATGGAAGTATGATAGTAGGGATAACTCAGTAACAGTCCCAGATTTTCGCTTAGCAGATTACGATGGGCTTAGAGAACACTTATCATCTGTTGACTGGGGTAACGAAGAGAGCTATCAATATGACAGTTTTCTGAACACAATACATGCTGCTCAAAGAACGTTTATCCCTTATAAGGAAATTAGATCAAATAGAAATGACCCTAAATGGATGAATAATAGGCTGAAATATCTACTAGGGCATAAGAAAGGAATTTATAGGCGTATCAAAAGAGGCGAGGGTCATCTTATGAATCAGTATATTGACATTAAGAGGGACATTAAAAAGGGGATAAGAAAAGCTAAAAGGGACTATGAAATTAAAGTTGCTAGGGATTCTAAAACTAATCCAAAAAGTTTTTTCCAGGTATATAGAACAAAAGTCAGAGATAAGATAGGTCCCCTTAAAAATAACTATGGGCATCTTACTGACAAAGAGAATGAAATGTGCTCGATTTTAAATAATTATTTTCTCTCGGTTTTTACACAGGAAGACACTAATAATATTCCGGTAATTAATTTTTATAGTGGATCAGAAGAAGATAAATTATGTAACATCACAGTCACTAGTGAAATGGTTGTGAAGCAGATAGACCGACTGAAGCAAAATAAGTCACCGGGTCCTGATGAGGTTTTTTCAAGGGTTCTTAAGGAATGCAAAATGGAAGTCTGTGAACCATTAACTAATATTTTTAATTTATCTCTTCAAACAGGTGTAGTGTCTGATATGTGGAAGATGGCTAATGTAATTCCTATTTTTAAAACAGGGGACAAGTCGTTACCGTCAAATTACCGCCCAATAAGCCTGACCTCAATTGTAGGCAAGTTGCTAGAGTCAATTATAGCTGAGATTATAAGAAGCCATCTCGATAAGCATAGCTTGATTAATGATACTCAGCATGGATTCACAAGAGGCCGGTCTTGTCTAACTAATTTATTAACTTTCTTCAGTAAAGCTTTTGAGGCTGTTGACCACGATAAAGAATTTGATATTGTTTACTTAGATTTTAGTAAGGCATTTGATAGAGTTCCGCACCAAAGACTGTTGAAGAAAGTAGCAGCTCATGGCATTGGGGGGAGGGTGCTCTCGTGGATCGAGTCATGGCTCACAGACAGGAAGCAGAGAGTGTCCATAAATGGGGTTAAATCCGAGTGGGGATCAGTAACAAGTGGCGTTCCACAGGGATCAGTCTTGGGCCCGTTGTTGTTTATAATATATATCAATGATCTTGATGAAGGAATTGCTAGTGATATGAGCAAATTCGCCGATGACACGAAGATAGGTAGGATAATTGATTCAAACGTAGATGTTAGGGAACTTCAGGAGGATTTAGACAAACTCTACTCTTGGTCAGAAAAGTGGCAGATGCAGTTCAATGTGGATAAATGCAAGGTTCTGAAGCTCGGGAGTGTCTATAACCCTAGCACTTATAAGTTAAATAATGTAGAACTTAGCCATACAGATTGCGAAAAGGACTTGGGGGTTATGGTAAGCAGCAACCTTAAACCAAGACAGCAATGCCTAAGCGTACGTAATAAGGCAAATAGATTACTGGGATTTATATCAAGAAGTGTAAGCAACAGAAGTCCAGAGGTCATACTGCAGCTTTATACATCATTAGTAAGGCCTCACCTAGATTATGCAGCTCAATTCTGGTCTCCATATTACAGAATGGACATAAATTCGTTAGAAAACATTCAGCGTAGGATGACTAAATTAATACATAGCATTAGAAATCTTCCTTATGAAGAAAGATTGAAGACTCTTAAGTTACATTCACTTGTTAGACGAAGAATGAGGGGAGACCTGATCGAAGTGTATAAGTGGAAGATAGGTATTCTGTGCTTTGTGTAGTATAACAGGAGAGACTATGTGATGGCAGGGTTTACTGTTTTCAGGAGGATTCTTGCTAAGACTTCGGAGATGGTGAAGCTGCCGTTGTTTTGTTTAATTGTATTTGAAACAGCGATCAGTGCTGATTCAAGGCACTTGCGTGTGCGGAAATTAGTTTCTTTTATCACTAATTGGGCGTCTCTGAATTTCATAAGATGATTGGTGGAATTTCGGTGTTGTACACAGGCGTTGTTTAAGTTGTCGTTCCTACATGCGTATATGTGTTCATTGAGGCGGGTGTCGAGGTTTCTTGCTGTTTCACCTACGTAGATCTTGTCACAGCCTCCACAGGGTATAGTGTAAACTCCTGCATTGACTGGTTCGTGGTGCTTGGGTTTTGTCCTGGTTAGATCCTTTATTGAAGTGGTAGAAGCGATGGCGACTCTGGTGTTAGCTTGTGAAAGTACTTTTGAGACGTTTAGTGCAACCTGGCTGTTGGGAAGAATTATAACTTTGTTGGGAGCGGTGTTGATGCGTGGAGAATTGATGATCTGAAGAGCTCTTTTCTTGCAGTCTTTGATGAAAAAAGAAGGAAATTGTAACTCAGTGAATGTTTGGTGAATGTAAGTACATTCCTCGTCAAGAAACTCAGGACTACAAATTCGGTATGCTCTTAGGAAAACCCCGATGATGATGCCTCTTTTGGTCTTGGTATCTTGACTGGAATAGAAGTGTGTGAGATCATTTTTATTGGTGGGTTTCCGATAAACTTGAAATCTTAGGTTGTTGTCTACTTTGTGAATGAGGACGTCGAGGAAAGGTAGCTTGTCATTGGACTCTTCTTCTAGTGTAAACTGAATCGCTGGTTCAACTGCGTTGAGCCTTGCCTGAAGATCCCGTACATCAAAACGTTTTGGAGTTATTACGAGGATAACGTTATTACGAGTTATTACGAGCGAAACGTTGCCACAATAAATGTCACATTAGTTGCACTTGTGTCCTTTTACTTTACATATTGTCGGTAATTCTACCAACTTTATTACAAGATAGGTATTAATAAAGGGGATATTAACAAGGTCTTGAGGATATCTCTCCAAGAGAGAACCCGCAGTAATGGATTTAAATTAGATAAGTTTAGATTTAGAAAGGACATAGGAAAGTATTGGTTTGGAAATAGGGTAGTTGATGAGTGGAACAGTCTACCTAGTTGGGTTATTGAGGCTAGGACTTTGGGTAGTTTCAAATTTAGGTTGGATAAGTACATGAGTGGGAGGGGTTGGATTTGAGTGGGACTTGCACATCGGAGCTTGTTTCTTGGGTGGCATTGAAAATTGGGTTGGGCAAATGTTTTGTTAGTGGGATGAATTGTAAAGGACCTGCCTAGTATGGGCCAACAGGCCTGCTGCAGTGTTCCTCCTTTCTTATGTTCTTATATGTTCTTAATTTAGGTTGGATAAGTACATGAGTGGGAGGGGTTGGATTTGAGTGGGACTTGCACATCAGAGCTTATTTCTTGGGTAGCATTGAAAATTGGGTTGGTCAAATGTTTGTCAGTGGGATGAATTGTAAAGGACCTGCCTAGTATGGGCCAACAGGCCTGCTGCAGTGTTCCTCCTTTCTTATGTTCTTATGTTCTTATGTCTTGAGGATGTCTCTCCAAGAGAGAACCCGCAGTAATGGATTTAAATTAGATAAGTTTAGATTTAGAAAGGACATAGGAAAGTATTGGTTTGGAAATAGGGTAGTTGATGAGTGGAACAGTCTACCTAGTTGGGTTATTGAGGCTGGGACTTTGGGTAGTTTCAAATCTAGGTTGGATAAGTACATGAGTGGGAGGGGTTGGATTTGAGTGGGACTTTCACATCAGAGCTTATTTCTTGGGTGGCATTGAAAATTGGGTTGGGCAAATGTTTTGTTAGTGGGATGAATTGTAAAGGACCTGCCTAGTATGGGCCAACAGGCCTGCTGCAGTGTTCTTCCTTTCTTATGTTCTTATGTTCTTATGCTAACCTCCCTGTGGTGTGTAAATATACCTAGTTGGATAAATCTTATTGTATCCAGCTGGCCCAGAGTTTTACGACTCATTTGCGCGAGTTCAAGCCCTGACTGTACAGTGGTTTGTTTGCAATCGTGTCATTACGATTTCGTGAGTCATAGCCTCTGTAGTTCACTGGTCTTTATGAATAACCTCCCCCTCTCTCTCTCTCTCTCTCTCTCTCTCTCTCTCTCTCTCTCTCTCTCTCTCTCTCTCTCTCTCTCTCTCTCTCTCTCTCTTCTCTCTCTCTCTCTCTCTCTCTCTCTCTCTCTCTCTCTCTCTCTCTCTAACTCGTATCTTTCAGCACTGCCTAGTACAGTGTAAATGGTCCTTTCTGTGGAAAGAGGCAAATGTAGTCCCAGTTCACAAAAAGAAGAGCAGAGCAGAAATCAGCAATTACAGATCAGTGTCACTCCTGTCAATCACTGGTAAGATCCTTGAGACAATAATCTCAAGACAAATGACAGAGTTTTTTGACTACCACTCACTACTTTGTGATCGTCAATATGGCTCCAGGAAAGGTTATTCTGCTGCTGATCTGTTGTTAAACCTCTCCATTAAGTGGCACCAGTCACTGGATGAATCCAAAGCCAGCTGTATGGTAGCACTGGACATTGCTGGTGCTTTCGACCGGGTGTGGCACCAGGGCCTCTTAGCAAAACTTCAAGCACTGGGAATTGCAGGCTCTACGCTGTCTCCTCAGTGATTACCTTCATGGTAGATCTATAAGGGTAGTTCTCAATGGAATGGAATCATCAAGACATCCTATTGGGGCAAGTGTTCCACAAGGAAGCGTGCTGGGACCATTGTTATGGAATGTCTACTTCAACGACCTTCTTCATCTCATCCCAGAATCACATGCATATGCAGACGACTGTACACTGACATTCACTTATCCAAGAGAAGAAATGTCAACTGCTCTGGCTACATCAATCACCAGCTGAGAGCTATATCAGCTTGAAATAGATGGCAAGGTAACATTTGCACCTGAGAAAACGCAAATGATGATCGTCTCTAGGCACCATGATGGTAATGCTGGTGCAGTAGTAAGGATGAATGGGAGGATGTTGGCACCTAGAGAAGAAGTTGATATCCTTGGGGTGAAATTTGACTCCAAACTAACCATGAAGAACCATGTTGTAGATCTTGCAAACAAGGCAGCCAGGAAGCTTACAGCACTTCGCCGTATCTCGCATCTCCTTGACAGTAGGGGTTGCAAGTACGCTCGCACCTTGAGTATGCTCCATTTTCTTGGTTTGCCTGCCCCCCCTCTCATATGTGACTGTTTGACAAAGTAGAGAACAGAGCAAGACGTCTCATCTCTTGCCTGGACCCATCCTGGATAGATCTGTTATTTCAGCAGAGCCTTCAACACAGGAGGGATGTGGGTGGCCATACTGTTATGCACAAGGCCAATATTGTCAAAGTACCACACTTGGATCCACTTCGAGGACTGCGTGAAACAAGCTTTTATGCCACAAGACGGGCAGAAAGCAGCAATTTCACTCTGGCTGTACCCTTCTCTAGAACATCACTCCATCTGAGATCATATATACCCAGGATGACTCGAGTATGGAACACATTCGTACAGCATAATGATGTCAACGAGATAAAGTCAGCTGATCAAATGAAAATGCTGGCCCACAGATGGCTCCAACTTCATCCTGTTCCCTACTTGTATGTCTCATAACAATAAAAATGCTTTCAAATGAGCTGATGTAAGTAACAGCTCTTAGCTTGCCAATAAAGTTAGGAATCCTTAACCTGTAAATAGCTTGTCAATAAAGTTAGGAATCCTTAACCTGTAAATAGCTTGTCAATAAAGCTAGGGATCCTTAACCTTGTCAAACCCTGTGTAAAAAAAAAAAAAAAAAAAAAAAAAAAAAAGTCTTTCAAGTCAAACACTGCAAGTGGTTCATCAATATCCTTCTGTGTAAAATGTTGGTTGAGGTTACCAACAACTATATTGTTGACATTTGTGCTGAAGCAGAAGAGAGAATCCACATTTTCCATCAGGAAGATGATGGGATCTGCTTGTTGTCTTTAAGTCTGTGCTTTGCACATGCTAGTACAGAAGTGCTAGGGTTTATGCATAACGTGAAGAACGTCATTTCCAGGTGATTAGGAATGACACCATCAATAAGCTGGGCATGTACTTTTTCAGAAGAGCATACGGCACCTCCTCCTCCTCCTCCTCCTCCTCCTCCTCCTCCTCCTCCTCCTCCTCCTCCTCCTCCTCCTCCTCCTCCCCTCCTCCTCTTCCTCCTCTTCTTCCTCCTCCTCCGCTAATATCATTATTATCTTTATAATATTACTAACAACCTGATTCAATGCCATTCTTGTCATTATTATCACCAAATAGCCTAGTTATAATGGTTTTAATAATGATATTTGCGGATAGTAATGATAAGAATGGCATTGAATCAGGTTGTTAGTAATATTATAATGATAATAAGGATATTAGCAGATGATACCTGGAGTTTACCTGGAGAGAGTTCCGGGGGTCAACGCCCCCGCGGCCCGGTCTGTGACCAGGCCTCCTGGTGGGTCAGAGCCTGATCAACCAGGCTGTTACTGCTGGCTGCACGCAAACCAACGTACGAGCCACAGCCCGGCTGGTCAGGAGCCGACTTTAGGTGCTTATCCAGTGCCAGCTTGAAGACTGCCAGGGGTCTGTTGGTAATCCCCCTTATGTATGCTGGGAGGCAGTTGAACAGTCTCGGGCCCCTGACACTTATTGTATGGTCTCTTAACGTGCTAGTGACACCCCTGCTTTTCATTAGGGGGATGTTGCATCGTCTGCCAAGTCTTTTGCTTTCGTAATGAGTGATTTTCGTGTGCAAGTTCGGTACTAGTCCCTCTAGGATTTTCCAGGTGTATATAATCATGTATCTCTCCCTCCTGCGTTCCACGGAATACAGGTTTAGGAACCTCAAGCGCTCCCAGTAATTGAGGTGTTTTATCTCCGTTATGCGCTCCGTGAAGGTTCTCTGTACATTTTCTAGGTCAGCAATTTCACCTGCCTTGAAAGGTGCTGTTAGTGTGCAGCAATATTCCAGCCTAGATAGAACAAGTGACCTGAAGAGTGTCATCATGGGCTTGGCCTCCCTAGTTTTGAAGGTTCTCATTATCCATCCTGTCATTTTTCTAGCAGATGCGATTGATACAATGTTATGGTCCTTGAAGGTGAGATCCTCCGCCATGATCACTCCCAGGTCTTTGACGTTGGTGTTTCGCTCTATTTTGTGGCCAGAATTTGTTTTGTACTCGGATGAAGATTTAATTTCCTCGTGTTTACCATATCTGAGTAATTGAAACTTCTCATCGTTGAACTTCATATTGTTTTCTGCAGCCCACTGAAAGATTTGGTTAATGTCCGCCTGGAGCCTTGCAGTGTCTGCAATGGAAGACACTGTCATGCAGATTCGGGTGTCATCTGCAAAGGAAGACACGGTGCTGTGGCTGACATCCTTGTCTATGTCAGATATGAGGATGAGGAACAAGATGGGAGCGAGTACTGTGCCTTGTGGAACAGAGCTTTTCACCGTCGCTGCCTCGGACTTTACTCTGTTGACTACTACTCTCTGTGTTCTGTTAGTGAGGAAATTATAGATCCATCGACCGACTTTTCCTGTTATTCCTTTAGCACCCATTTTGTGCGCTATTACGCCATGGTCACACTTGTCGAAGGCTTTTTTCAAAGTCTGCATATATTACATCTGCATTCTTTTTGTCTTCTAGTGCATCTAGGACCTTGTCGTAGTGATCCAATAGTTGAGACAGACAGGAGCGACCTGTTCTAAACCCATGTTGTCCTGGGTTGTGTAACTGATGGGTTTCTAGATGGGTGGTGATCTTGCTTCTTAGGACCCTTTCAAAGATTTTTATGATATGGGATGTTAGTGCTATCGGTCTGTAGTTCTTTGCTGTTGCTTTACTGCCCCCTTTGTGGAGTGGGGCTATGTCTGTTGTTTTTAGTAATTGTGGGACGACCCCCGTGTCCATGCTCCCTCTCCATAGGATGGAAAAGGCTCGTGATAGGGGCTTCTTGCAGTTCTTGATGAACACGGAGTTCCATGAGTCTGGCCCTGGGGCAGAGTGCATGGGCATGTCATTTATCGCCTGTTCGAAGTCATTTGGCGTCAGGATAACATCGGATAGGCTTGTGTTAACCAAATTCTGTGGCTCTCCCATAAAAAAATAATTTTGATCTTCGACTCTCAGTCTGGTTAGCGGCTTGCTAAAAACTGAGTCATATTGGGACTTGAGTAGCTCACTCATTTCCTTGCTGTCATCTGTGTATGACCCATCTTGTTTAAGTAGGGGCCCAATACTGGACGTTGTTCTCGACTTTGATTTGGCATAGGAGAAGAAATACTTTGGGTTTCTTTCGATTTCATTTATGGCTTTTAGTTCTTCCCGTGATTCCCGACTCCTATAAGAATCCTTTAGCTTAAGTTCGATGCTTGCTATTTCTCTGACCAGCGTCTCCCTACGCATTTCAGATATATTGACCTCTTTTAGCCGCTCTGTTATTCTTTTCCGTCGCCTGTAAAGGGAGCGCCTGTCTCTTTCTATTTTACATCTACTCCTCCTTTTTCTTAGAGGAATAAACCTTGTGCATACATCGAGTGCCACCAAGTTAATCTGTTCTAGGCATAAGTTGGGGTCTGTGTTGCTTAGTATATCTTCCCAGCTTATATCGGTTAGGACTTGGTTTACTTGGTCCCACTTTATGTTTTTGTTATTGAAGTTGAATTTAGTGAATGCACCCTCGTGACTAATCTCATTATGTCGGTCTGGGGCTCCACGCATACATGTCTGAACCTCAATTATGTTGTGATCTGAGTATATTGTTTTTGATATAGTGACATTTCTTATCAGATCATCATTGTTAGTGAAGATGAGGTCTAGTGTATTTTCCAGTCTAGTAGGCTCTATTATTTGCTGGTTTAAATTGAATTTTGTGCAGAGATTTAAAAGCTCGTGTGAGTGTGAGTTTTCATCAGAGCTGCCTCCTGGTGTTATTACTGCAACAATATTATTTGCTATATTCCTCCATTTTAGGTGCCTTAAGTTGAAATCCCACAGGAGCAAGATGTTGGGTGCAGGAGCTGGAAGATTTTCCAGACAATGGTCAATTTTTAACAGCTGTTCCTGGAATTGCTGGGATGTTGCATCCGGAGGCTTGTAGACTACCACAATGACTAGGTTTTGGTTCTCGATCTTTACTGCTAAAACTTCCACTACATCATTTGAGGCATTAAGCAGTTCTGTGCAAACAAGTGACTCTGCAATGTACAGGCCAACCCCCCCCCCCTTTTGCCTGTTCACTCTGTCACACCTGTATAGGTTGTATCCTGGGATCCATATTTCGTTGTCCAAGTGATCCTTTATGTGGGTCTCAGTGAAAGCCGCGAACATTCCCTTTGCCTCTGCAAGCAGTCCACGGATGAAAGGTATTTTGTTGTTTGTTGCTGGCTTTAGACCCTGTATATTTGCAAAGAAGAATGTTATCGGACTGGTGGTATTGTTGGTACTGGGGTGATAGGTGATAATAATGATAGGAATGGCATTCAAATTAAGAATAGCCTAGTTATTATGAGAAAGGAAGACTGAATAGGAAAATTCACACATGTATATTAACTGACACTGAGAGTATTTCCATAATATTCTGGAAGGTTCTGAGACACCGTTGACAAATGAGGGATTTTTTTCGCCTCTATTTCATTAGTTTGAAGTTTGTAAATGAAGGTATGTAATGATCCAATATTGTAACTTTTTACGTCACATTACCTGTTCCTGGCGGTTAGAAGCTTGGGGCTGGGTATTAACTATCTGCTAATACTTTCCTCATGTTAGCTGCAAACTGTGAGTCCTACTCTACCAAACCCCATATGGGGTGGGGTGTGGGGGGGGACCGGTGTGTGGGATGGCATCCTGCTTGCCTGTCCCAGACAGACTGAGACTGGCCGGTGCCTCCACACTACCACTCTGAAAACTTATCCTACTTCTGTTGTTGTCTTTGCAACATTGCATAGCTCCTGATGACGCACTGAGAAGTATGAGTGCTTGAGCTAAAGCTTGTCTTGCATTGTTAAGATCGCCTGTCTGCGATTGTTTTGCATATATAAATATATGTATATATATATACATATATATATATATATATATAGATATAGAGATATATATATATATATATACATATATATATATATATATAGATATATATATATATATATATATACATATATATATACATATATACATACATATATATATATATACATATATATATACATATATATATATATATATATATATTATATATATAGGGAGGTACCACCTCTAGAACTGTCATAGGGACCCTCATCCTCAGAGAAAAGAATAAACTTGCTTCAGGGAAAACTCAAGGTTCTCCCTGAAGCTGTTTGAGAATTTTCTCCTACCACCCCCTATATTTCAAGTATGTTTTATTTAAAGACAAAATATATTGGCCAAACATTCACAAAAATACAACAGAAAGTAAAACAACATAGGTAACTCAGAGCTACATCTCGAATACTTCGTCCAGCTCCCCTGCGGTGGGCCTCGTGCCCAGAATGCTGCAGGCATTTCCTCTCTGGATCGCAACACTGAGTCTCTGAAAGAGGAAGCTGGTCGTCCTGTGGTCCTTGGTTTCTATGATGAGCTTTTCACCCAGCTCTTTGAGGAACTTTAGAGCACACTTGCCCCATGCTCCAAGGGTCTCCGACCCTATTGGAATGAAGTTATAGCAAGGGGGAAGGTCTTCATATTTTCGGATCTTCTGGGTCTCCCTGTGGCTGGCAGCTCCACCCCCTTCCACTACAGAGTATGGCAAGTAGGTGTCTGCCAATGTGGCAGCACAGGTGTAGTCCCAGGCAATCTGCTTTCCATCCTTCCAGGGTAGCATAGTGGCTCCATCAGGACGCTTTTGACTTCCATCAGACCTCTGTACTTGGGGTTCCCGTTGAGCTGGGCAACGGGCTGTGGCGAGGCTTCTCTTTATTATGTCATTGATCTCCTCATGTCTGGCATACTTCCCTTCTGCTGTGTGGCACACGAGACCATGAAGCCCAAATTGATCAGCTGTCGCCCTGCCGCAAATACACCTATGTTCGGTGAGGATGGGGGCGGCTAGGCGAAGAGCAACACCAATCCGAATGGCCTGTGGGTCGAGACGGGTGCCAAGGGAGGAATTGGGAACAGCTAACAGGAAATCTCCTGAGTGTGGTGCCTTCACTGCCAGGAGACGAGCTTTGTTCTTTCCTGAAGCATTGGAGAGCATTGTGTAGGCGAGTTTTTCCATGATCGGTTTGTCCCAGTGGGACTGTTTGTGCTGTTTGGGAGGAGGTGGTCTACTGGAGGAGTCTGTAAGGGTGTCCCACCGAATCGCTGCTTCAGTAAACCTGGGGTCTTGAGCTCCTACCAAGTCTCTCAAGCGTTCGGGCACTATCTTCTTGACTAATGCACTGGAAGCCAAACACGAAGACAGAAAAGCAGGTAAAGCAACATGCGTTGCTTTGCGCACCCCTATACCTCCCAGTCGCACTGGGAGGGTTGCCTGATCCCATTGCTCATCCTCTAGTGACAGGTTCAGTGCCTTCTTAAAAGTTATCTCAGGTGTGCGTCATATTCATCGAGTGTTGGGTTGTCAAAAGAGGGTGCACACCTCAAGAAGTAAGTGAGTCTTGGCATAGTAAGACACCTTGTGAGGAGATACAGAACATCATGGGCATCAAGATCGCTTATTCTCTCCTCCATTCTTATCAGGTCATTCAATTTGTCCCTGAGGACAGTATCGATGGCCTGGTGACCCAGCGGTGCCCCCAAGAGGGTACTGTTGGACGGAGTTGTAGTTGAGACTTCTGGGAGGATTCTTCGCACAGCATTGATTATTTCCTGGTTCGCTGTGATGATATATATATATATATATATATATATATATATATATATATATATATATATATATATATATATATATATATATATATATATATATATATATCTCCCATCTTGTTCCTCATCCTCATATCCGACATAGACAAGGATGTCAGCCACAGCACCGTGTCTTCCTTTGCAGATGACACCCGAATCTGCATGACAGTGTCTTCCATTGCAGACACTGCAAGGCTCCAGGCGGACATCAACCAAATCTTTCAGTGGGCTGCAGAAAACAATATGAAGTTCAACGATGAGAAATTTCAATTACTCAGATATGGTAAACATGAGGAAATTAAATCTTCATCAGAGTACAAAACAAATTCTGGCCACGAAATAGAGCGAAACACCAACGTCAAAGACCTGGGAGTGATTATGTCGGAGGATCTCACCTTCAAGGACCATAACATTGTATCAATCGCATCTGCTAGAAAAATGACAGGATGGATAATGAGAACCTTCAAAACTAGGGAGGCCAAGCCCATGATGACACTCTTCAGGTCACTTGTTCTATCTAGGCTGGAATATTGCTGCACTCTAACAGCACCTTTCAAGGCAGGTGAAATTGTGGACCTAGAAAATGTACAGAGAACTTTCACGGCGCGCATAACGGAGATAAAACACCTCAATTACTGGGAGCGCTTGAGGTTTTTAAACCTGTATTCCCTGGAACGCAGGAGGGAGAGATACATGATTATATACACCTGGAAAATCCTAGAGGGACTAGTACCGAACTTGCACACGAAAATCACTCACTACGAAAGCAAAAGACTTGGCAGACGATGCACCATCCCCCCAATGAAAAGCAGGGGTGTCAATAGCACGTTAAGAGACCATACAATAAGTGTCAGGGGCCCGAGACTGTTCAACTGCCTCCCAGCACACATAAGGGGGATTACCAACAGACCCCTGGCAGTCTTCAAGCTGGCACTGGACAAGCACCTAAAGTCAGTTCCTGATCAGCCGGGCTGTGGCTCGTACGTTGGTTTGCGTGCAGCCAGCAGCAACAGCCTGGTTGATCAGGCGCTGATCCACCAGGAGGCCTGGTCACAGACCGGGCCGCGGGGGCGTTGACCCCCGAAACTCTCTCCAGGTAAACTCCAGGTATATATATATGCAATAAGATCACAGTAAACAGGTGATTTCAGAATATGCAAAACAACCACTCTGAAAGAATAGAGAAATTCCAAGCGCTTTCGTGACTACTCACATTATCAAGGAACATTATCAAGGAACATAGTTCCTTGATAATATGAGTAGTCACGAAAGCGCTTGGAATTTCTCTATTTTTTCAGAGTGGTTGTTTTGCATATATATATATATATATATATATATATATATATATATATATATATGTATATATATATATATATATATATATATATATATATATATATATATATATATATATATATATATATATATATATATATATATCGAGGCTTAAATATTTAAATCTGCGAATTAAAAAATCAAGAACATTCATAGAAATTCAAAAGAAAGAAAAAAGTTAAGATGTAAAAACTGAAAAAGAAAACTGTACGAGCATTGTCACGTAAGTAACAATACACTGAGCAATGTCAGCCAAACAAATAACACCAACAATAAACAGTATCATAGACATAACATTTCCACACAATTTAATTTGGACTGAGTCCGACTATTGAGGTCACCGCCTCTATAACACAATCATCTCCTTAGTAATAATAATAGTCGATTTTTTTATTTGAAATCGTTGGTGAAATCCGATAAGCGGACTAAGCGGCCGGTTAGAGCCCCGCCTATTGAGGGGCTCACAGATTAACTATTGGTTTCCTAACCCTTCATGATTTACGCTCTTATCTCTAACGGTTTATGGTCGCACAAGGTTCCCTGCACCACCATAAATACTTATTTGCATATTACGGAAACCGTTTTGATTCTGAAATCAAAAGGCATTTTTTTAAGTTTTTATCTTTTGTTGAATGTGCATTTCTGAAAAAGCAATTTAAATGACAACATACTCGTAGCAGTGGGTCAGCAACACTCACAATCTATCGTCCGGCTGGCTCTTTACGTTAAATTTAATTTCCATTAGTGGAATAGATGTCAGCAGAGAGGAGGGATGGGGGCCTGACATGGCCCCCTAAATGTTCCTCCGCTGAGGGTCCCTGGACCTATAAATCTGCTATACAGAAAGGTCGTTTTGGCCTTGTCATACTTATTTTTATTTTACAGATACAAATGGATTTTTCTCGATTCGCTCTGTAGACTTCGTCCTGTACGGTCACAGACGCTCCTGCGCATCTCAAACAGTCTCCCTACGATCCCCGTTGGGTAGGGGAACCTCTACCATCTCCACGATGTCTCATCGTGTGAGGATTAAACCCAAGACTGCTGCCATCAACGATGCCACGAAGTTTGAACTTGCATCCTCTCTTCAGTCTAGTCTGAGAGTTAAGTTCTCGAACATTACTACTCTGAAAGAAAAAGGACACAAGTGCAACTAATGTGACATTTTATTGTGGCAACGTTTCACTCTCCTGGAGAGCGAAACGTTGCCACAATAAAATGTCACATTAGTTGCACTTGTGTCCTTTTACTTTACATATTGTCGGTAATTCTACCAACTTTATTACACTCTGAAAGAAGCTTTCCTTATCACCTTTCTTGATGATGAAGAAGCAGACAAGGCACTCACTCCTGCTGCACTGAAGATCTTAGATGACCGTGGCTTTACCATCTCTACCTCAGCTTACATGCTAGCTAAACGGTCAGTGTTTATGAAACGCCTTGATAAGCTCATCACGACCATGTCTCCCTACGAAATTAAGTCATCCATTGAAGATCTTAACGCCTGGGCCAAGATTGACTCTGTTGTGAAGATCCCCAATGCTTCCTCGATGCTCAAGGTCACGTTTCTGGACGTCACCATGGCAACCAGAGCATTGTCTGATGGCCTGGCCATCTCCTACTACTTTATCAACCCTCGTCAAATTGAACCAGAACGCTTCAATCATGTAACATTTTGCTGGATATGCTACTCCTACAATCATTCAACTGCCTAATATCATGTGAAGAACAAGAAGATCTGTTCCACCTGTGGGTCTGAAGGTCACGACTTTCGTTCCAGCACCTCAACTGCTGCTCCCACTTGCATCAGCTGTAAGAGTGACCACCATACAATGGCAGCCAAATGTCCTGTTCGTAAAGAGATCCTTTCAAAGAAACTAAAGGAAGACCTGAAGAAGACTATAGGAAACTCTCCTATTTATGCTGCTATAGCTAAGCGTCAGACGACCACCACCAAAATTCTACAAGCCACTCAGCAGCCTCCACTACTCACCGCCTCTCCTCTACCAGATATTTCAACAAAATTCTACTACTGCCTGATGTATGCAAAATGCAGCTAACTCGGGTTGTTTCAATACTACTATTAATGAAATTCTTGCCCTCAACAATCTGCCACCATTCAACTTCCCAGCTAGTCCTGCTTCAGCTGATGTTTTGAAGATTATTCCAAAAATCGTCAGTTTCGAGGCAACAGATGACTTGCAAGATATGATTTCTGCAGAAGCTACCTGCTCTACTTCGCAATCCACCAAGGAGAGACCATCTCCACCTCAAGCCACCACCACTACTACGGACCAATCAGAGGCCTCGCTGCCCGTCGAGCCTCCACCAGCACCCACCAACGAGAGACCACCTCCACCTCCTAACACCAACCAACCACCGACCTCACCTGCCTCTGCGACCAAGCCAGCCTTCCTCAATACGCTTGGTGTCTCGTTCTACACCACGAAACCACACAATAACGCAATGCTTGTCCACGAACTCGTCCACCGGCTCCAAGAAGGGACTGTCAAGTTCACCTGTACCACAGAACGACCCATCGGGCTAAACGTTATAATCCACCACCTCTGCCATCCGGGTCCAGATCCAACAATCCCCTTCAAAGTGTACCATCTCTCAAGAACGAAGTTCACCAATCTCTCCAATGGCCCAGTTGCATAACTAGCTTGCGACTATTCACTGCCTAGCTGACAATCCAGCCTGCCCTGCTGCATCACCAAAACAACTCATCCTGCTTGCTGCCTTCTGACACTCCCAGCTCCTGCCGCCGCCTTCGCCATCCTCTCCTTGTGAACCAAGTACCAACGTCGTTCAACCCTCTCCATCTACGCCTGCAGTACCTCTGTACCACATGCACCAAAGTGGTTGGGCCACTTGCCTATTTCCCTCCTCTCCTCCTCCCATCCTTTTCCAGTATTTCCATCCTTCCTGATCCTTCTTCCTTCCCATCTCATGACAGCTCTGGTCATCTTCATGATTCATGCTTTTGCTAGATGTGTTTCGACTGCTACCCAATCTGCTGCAGTTTCCTGAAAAATAAACCACTAGTACTCAACCCAGGCATGAGATGAGAAATTTCAATTACTCCGATATGGTAAACATGAGGAAATTAAATCTTCATCAGAGTACAAAACAAATTCTGGCCACAAAATAGAGCGAAACACCAACGTCAAAGACCTGGGAGTGATCATGTCGGAGGATCTCACCTTCAAAGACCATAACATTGTATCAATCGCATCTGCTAGAAAAATGACAGGATGGATAAGTAGAACCTTCAAAACTAAGGATGCCAAGCCCATGATGACACTCTTCAGGTCACTTGTTCTATCTAGGCTGGAATATTGCTGCACACTAACAGCACCTTTCAAGGCAGGTGAAATTGCTGACCTAGAAAATGTACAGAGAACCTTCACGGCGCGCATAACGGAGATAAAACACCTCAATTACTGGGAGCGCTTGAGGTTCCTAAACCTGTATTCGCTGGAATGCAGGCGGGAGAGATACATGATTATATACACCTGGAAAATCCTAGAGGGACTAGTACCGAACTTGCACACGAAAATCTCTCACTACGAAAGCAAAAGACTTGGCAGACGATGCAACATCCCCCCAATGAAAAGCAGGGGTGTCACTAGCACGTTAAGAGACCATACCATACCACCTGGTGGTTCACACTTACACTCACTCACTCATTTGTAAGTGTCAGGGGCCCGAGACTGTTCAACTGCCTCCCAGCATACATAAGGGGGATTACCAATAGACCCCAGGCAGTCTTCAAGCAGGCACTGGACAAGCACCTAAAGTCGGTTCCTGATCAGCCGGGCCGTGGCTTGTACGTTGGATTGCGTGCAGCCAGCAGTAACAGCTTGGTTGATCAGGCTCTGATCCACCAGGAGGCCTGGTCACAGACCGGGCCGCGGGGGCGTTGACCCCCGGAACTCTCTCCAGGTAAACTCCAGGCAAAAAAAATAGTACAGGGTGGAACATAAGCTTTTAACGTAGGTAATTTATAAAATTCATTGAGAAATGTAGCTCAGTCTTCCAAAGAGGTCCAGGAACTGTAGATTAGATCTTCACAAAGCCCAGAAAATTTAGCTAAACACACTCAAGAAGTCTGACTTCCATCGTTGAACACAGTCAAGTGCCTAGGCACACGAGATCAACACTCTCAAGAGAGACAAAAACTGGAACTCAACCCAGAACAGGGAAAATATTTATGCATTAAAGCAGTACACAAAATATTGTGTTTATATGCATGTTTATTAGACTAAAATACACCAACTATCAAATGACATTTATGAACGAGTAAAAATCATTAACAAGATAAACCATACCACGGGTGGGGATAGAACCCACGATCAGAGAGTCTCAAAACTCCAGCTAGCCACATTGTGGCCAGCTGGTCCAGTGGCTAACGCGACGGTCTGGAGTTTTGAGACTCTCTGATCGCGGGTTCTAACCCCACCCGTGGATTGGTTTGTTTGCAATCGTGTCATTACGATTTCGTGAGTCACATTAACAAGATGATAAAGCAAGATCAAATTAAGATATTTATTTGAAATATATTTTAAATATGTTTCTGTATTATGTGAAGGGGCAAATATTTTAATTTTGGCAAAATTAAAATCATCATAAAAAGATGTATTTTCATATTTTTTAGAAAATTTTAGCATTTTTATTTCAGTTTAAATTCTCTACAAATCTATGTAAAAAAATAATATGGTTTAAAATAACAGACAGTATATTCCAGAGCTACAAAATACGCACATTTCATGGGTTGAAATATAACTGGGGAAACTGACACCAACAAAATGGAATCCATAACTTCTTCAGCAATAACCAGGTCAGTACCCTAGTAGAATCGGTCACTTGGCTTGAAAGGATTTCAGGTGTCTCTTGTGAGCCTGGGCCACTGCTCTCTCTTGGGGGGAATATTTTAATTCAACACTGTCTAAAGAGCATTTTTAAGAGGAAATTTGAGAAAAAATTTAATATT
Source organism: Cherax quadricarinatus (assembly GCF_038502225.1). NCBI lineage: Eukaryota > Metazoa > Arthropoda > Malacostraca > Decapoda > Parastacidae > Cherax > Cherax quadricarinatus. The sequence goes on along the minus strand of NC_091293.1, from coordinate 71,412,738 downwards.
TATGTAAAATGTAACACTAATTTTTCGAAATATTTTAATTTTTGTGGGGGGAGGGGGGGGGGTTCAAGTATATTTAGAAAACTCCAAATTTTTACACTAAAATTCAATAAATTTGGTTAAAAAAATTTAATTTATTGCAGAGGTTCCTGAACTTATAGATATTAATAAACTTTTCATAGCTAATTTTAAAAAATAGTGAAGTATTATTATTGAGGAAAATACTGTATATATTTTCCAGAAATATGGTTATTTATATGTAAATAGATGGCCTATATTGTATTTAATAAAATTTATGTTATCGAAAACGGGAAGCTGCGCCTGCGCAGGACACTCGCCATTTTGTTTGAATTGAATAACAGACGTTGTGAATAATGGGAAGAATTTTTCGTGCTCTAGAGGTTAAAATTGAGCTGATACCCCTCAAATAGGAGGCGAAATTGTTGGATGTGCATTCCTGCATAACTTGAGATATCAGGCGACAGGACAGGACAACTCCAGGAACCTCAGATATGCTGTCTAATTTATGTTTAAATTCTGGTCAGTAAATTTTTCATAAATGTAGGCAAAAGGGGGGGTCCTGTACATGACACATTAATCTCCAGTCAAATTGGTGAGTGATATTAAGATATTCTCTTTCTGTTATGTATATGTGTATATATATAATCATTTATTATTTTTAATATACAGTCCACAAATTTATATATTTACCAGCATTCCTGGTGATGTATTTTTCATTTGTAATTAATAGGTCCAGAGCAACTTGTGGATATGACAGTGGTAGGTATCGAAGGGGGACATTTTTTGCGACCTAGGTGTCCCAAATTCCTACTTGTCTAACTGATAAATAATAATTATCTTTGTGCATTTACTGTTATGTAAATAATGATACATCCAAGTAAATGCAATTTTCCACAATTATATTTAGAAGTACTGTAGCAGTGTCATGGACCCAGCCTAGTTATTTCCCATAAGTTCAAACCTGTCATATGCGGACTGGTCTTCCTCCTAAGGTAATCGCATAAGAAAGTTTTGTTGGCCCACCTACCTACCACATCCAACCTTACATTGCTTGGCAGGGTCAACTGCTAAGTTCATGTAGCAGAATCGTCTCCATTTCCCGTATCCTTATTTTCTGTCCCCCTCTCGTCGACGCTCTAACTCAGTTCCTCAAAGCGACAAACTTAATCAAGTTGTACATAGTTTGTTTTTGAGATTTTTCATTTTCAAATGTATGTAGACAACTCGTTTCCTATTTTATTAAATGACTTGGGGGTCCCTTCCAGCTACCATACCATATACTGCACAAACTTCGTTGTCTACCTCCTCTTCCTCTCGAGGTACTTCTCCACTGCTTTCATCACTGACTGTCTTGGAAAACATTATTCGTTTCTGACAAAGGAAACCTAACATTAGCCTATGTGGAAAATTTTCCATTTTCCATATTTAATGCATTTTGTGATGTCTTTATTTTACCTTAGTGTTATTATATCTTAGTGTTATTAGCCAAAAAGCAACACTTTATTGCCTAGGTCGGGGAACCAGGGAAAATCACCCTAAACGGGGTAAAAATTAAAATCTCGGGGATAATGAAGTCTCTTTAATTCCTTTCCAGATCTTGATTCATATACTGTGAGTTGGGTTGTGAATCCCTTCAAGTGTGAAATTGCTGATGTGCCAGAAGAGTCTCAAGGATTGGCAGAGGCACTTCTTGGACTTCGTTCCAACAATGAAGCATTGAATTTCAGAACAACGCAGATCTGTGCTTTTTTGGATGTCAAGAGCTGCAAAGACTTTCAAAAATGCACAGGAGGAAGCGATAAGAATACTCCTGCCGTTTTCAACTACCTATTTTTGCGAGCAAGGATTTTTCACTCTAAACTTAAAAATAGGTACATAAATCGGTTGAACATTGAAGACAGTTTCCAAATTGCTCTGATATCAAAAAGCCCAATTTTGATGTTGCTGTATCAAAATTGAAACAGTCATTTCTCGAGAACCTGAAGTGAAAATGTTTTCAATGAAATTCTTTAGTTCCCTGGTGAGATTTTCCTCCGTAAGCCATGCGTGTCGTATGAGGCGACTAAAATGCCGGGAGCAATGGGCTAGTAACCCCTTCTCCTGTATACAATTACTAAAAAAGAGAAGAAGAAAAACTTTATAAAACTGGGTTGCTTAAATGTGCGTGGATGTAGTGCGGATGACAAGAAACAGATGATTGCTGATGTTATGAATGAAAAGAAGTTGGATGTCCTGGCCCTAAGCGAAACAAAGCTGAAGGGGGTAGGAGAGTTTCAGTGGGGGGAAATAAATGGGATTAAATCTGGAGTATCTGAGAGAGTTAGAGCAAAGGAAGGGGTAGCAGTAATGTTAAATGATCAGTTATGGAAGGAGAAAAGAGAATATGAATGTGTAAATTCAAGAATTATGTGGATTAAAGTAAAGGTTGGATGCGAGAAGTGGGTCATAATAAGCGTGTATGCACCTGGAGAAGAGAGGAATGCAGAGGAGAGAGAGAGATTTTGGGAGATGTTAAGTGAATGTATAGGAGCCTTTGAACCAAGTGAGAGAGTAATTGTGGTAGGGGACTTGAATGCTAAAGTAGGAGAAACTTTTAGAGAGGGTGTGGTAGGTAAGTTTGGGGTGCCAGGTGTAAATGATAATGGGAGCCCTTTGATTGAACTTTGTATAGAAAGGGGTTTAGTTATAGGTAATACATATTTTAAGAAAAAGAGGATAAATAAGTATACACGATATGATGTAGGGCGAAATGACAGTAGTTTGTTGGATTATGTATTGGTAGATAAAAGACTGTTGAGTAGACTTCAGGATGTACATGTTTATAGAGGGGCCACAGATATATCAGATCACTTTCTAGTTGTAGCTACACTGAGAGTAAAAGGTAGATGGGATACAAGGAGAATAGAAGCATCAGGGAAGAGAGAGGTGAAGGTTTATAAACTAAAAGAGGAGGCAGTTAGGGTAAGATATAAACAGCTATTGGAGGATAGATGGGCTAATGAGAGCATAGGCAATGGGGTCGAAGAGGTATGGGGTAGGTTTAAAAATGTAGTGTTAGAGTGTTCAGCAGAAGTTTGTGGTTACAGGAAAGTGGGTGCAGGAGGGAAGAGGAGCGATTGGTGGAATGATGATGTAAAGAGAGTAGTAAGGGAGAAAAAGTTAGCATATGAGAAGTTTTTACAAAGTAGAAGTGATGCAAGGAGGGAAGAGTATATGGAGAAAAAGAGAGAGGTTAAGAGAGTGGTGAAGCAATGTAAAAAGAGAGCAAATGAGAGAGTGGGTGAGATGTTATCAACAAATTTTGTTGAAAATAAGAAAAAGTTTTGGAGTGAGATTAACAAGTTAAGAAAGCCTAGAGAACAAATGGATTTGTCAGTTAAAAATAGGAGAGGAGAGTTATTAAATGGAGAGTTAGAGGTATTGGGAAGATGGAAGGAATATTTTGAGGAATTGTTAAATGTTGATGAAGATAGGGAAGCTGTGATTTCGTGTATAGGGCAAGGAGGAATAACATCTTGTAGGAGTGAGGAAGAGCCAGTTGTGAGTGTGGGGGAAGTTCGTGAGGCAGTAGGTAAAATGAAAGGGGGTAAGGCAGCCGGGATTGATGGGATAAAGATAGAAATGTTAAAAGCAGGTGGGGATATAGTTTTGGAGTGGTTGGTGCAATTGTTTAATAAATGTATGGAAGAGGGTAAGGTACCTAGGGATTGGCAGAGAGCATGCATAGTTCCTTTGTATAAAGGCAAAGGGGATAAAAGAGAGTGCAAAAATTATAGGGGGATAAGTCTGTTGAGTGTACCTGGTAAAGTGTATGGTAGAGTTATAATTGAAAGAATTAAGAGTAAGACGGAGAATAGGATAGCAGATGAACAAGGAGGCTTTAGGAAAGGTAGGGGGTGTGTGGACCAGGTGTTTACAGTGAAACATATAAGTGAACAGTATTTAGATAAGGCTAAAGAGGTCTTTGTGGCATTTATGGATTTGGAAAAGGCGTATGACAGGGTGGATAGGGGGGCAATGTGGCAGATGTTGCAAGTGTATGGTGTAGGAGGTAGGTTACTGAAAGCAGTGAAGAGTTTTTACGAGGATAGTGAGGCTCAAGTTAGAGTATGTAGGAAAGAGGGAAATTTTTTCCCAGTAAAAGTAGGCCTTAGACAAGGATGTGTGATGTCACCGTGGTTGTTTAATATATTTATAGATGGGGTTGTAAGAGAAGTAAATGCGAGGGTCTTGGCAAGAGGCGTGGAGTTAAAAGATAAAGAATCACACACAAAGTGGGAGTTGTCACAGCTGCTCTTTGCTGATGACACTGTGCTCTTGGGAGATTCTGAAGAGAAGTTGCAGAGATTGGTGGATGAATTTGGTAGGGTGTGCAAAAGAAGAAAATTAAAGGTGAATACAGGAAAGAGTAAGGTTATGAGGATAACAAAAAGATTAGGTGATGAAAGATTGAATATCAGATTGGAGGGAGAGAGTATGGAGGAGGTGAACGTATTCAGATATTTGGGAGTGGACGTGTCAGCGGATGGGTCTATGAAAGATGAGGTGAATCATAGAATTGATGAGGGAAAAAGAGTGAGTGGTGCACTTAGGAGTCTGTGGAGACAAAGAACTTTGTCCTTGGAGGCAAAGAGGGGAATGTATGAGAGTATAGTTTTACCAACGCTCTTATATGGGTGTGAAGCGTGGGTGATGAATGTTGCAGCGAGGAGAAGGCTGGAGGCAGTGGAGATGTCATGTCTGAGGGCAATGTGTGGTGTGAATATAATGCAGAGAATTCGTAGTTTGGAAGTTAGGAGGAGGTGCGGGATTACCAAAACTGTTGTCCAGAGGGCTGAGGAAGGGTTGTTGAGGTGGTTCGGACATGTAGAGAGAATGGAGCGAAACAGAATGACTTCAAGAGTGTATCAGTCTGTAGTGGAAGGAAGGCGGGGTAGGGGTCGGCCTAGGAAGGGTTGGAGGGAGGGGGTAAAGGAGGTTTTGTGTGCGAGGGGCTTGGACTTCCAGCAGGCATGCTTGAGCGTGTTTGATAGGAGTGAATGGAGACAAATGGTTTTTAATACTTGACGTGCTGTTGGAGTGTGAGCAAAGTAACATTTATGAAGGGATTCAGGGAAACCGGCAGGCCGGACTTGAGTCCTGGAGATGGGAAGTACAGTGCCTGCACTCTGAAGGAGGGGTGTTAATGTTGCAGTTTAAAAACTGTAGTGTAAAGCACCCTTCTGGCAAGACAGTGATGGAGTGAATGATGGTGAAAGTTTTTCTTTTTCGGGCCACCCTGCCTTGGTGGGAATCGGCCGGTGTGATAATAAAAAAAAAAAATACTTTTTTTTATTTCATGTGGTTTATTTTTCATTTTATTATGTTAATTTTGTGTTTTATTTTTAAAGTTGTTTTATCGCATGTAATACATACTTTGCAAATGGATTCAATAAACTATTTTGAATTTGAATGCTTCTTGTGTCTTCCGGATTCTGTGGACACTCAAGTCTAGTGGGTAATTTTGCTGTACACAAATTTGTTTTGGGGTAATCATTCTCTGCTTGGACGTTGTGCTGAGTGGTTGTCAGCTGCTTCTGCTCAGTCACGACACCTGGTGGCGGAGTTTTTGCTGCATCAACAACAATGGTGACTGCTGTTCGCCGGAGGGTTAATACTGTTTGTATTGAGCTAACACGGGGCTCTTTCACCAGTGCATCGATACACGTGTTATTGCCGGCGATCGTCCGTGATACATATGGCATCCAGCACGAATCCCTGTGTGGCGTCGCCTTGAATGGAGTTTCCCAGATTTTCATCAGGTTTTGTGATACTCAGATCTACGAGAGTATTGTGACCCAGTACCAAGAGATAAGTAAGCAGGTCACCCCAGCTGTCACAATCTAGTTGCATAACGTTTCACAATATTATACGTGCGTCTGTGTACGTAACGTGCTTATTGAGGCCAATGAAGTTGATATATGTAATGCTTTTGAACCTTATGGGACGATCCACCTGGCCACCATGGGTGAGTGGTCTGACGGCCTCTATATTGGTCTTTAGGAGGGGTCATATAGTACTTTGAAAATGTCCCTGCACCAGCCGATTCCTTCCTAAGCACACCTGGAGGATTTTCGAACCTAGGGGTACGTTACATATCCTGGACAGAGAAGAACTTGCCGCCTCTGCGGTGCTTTGGATCACATGGCAGCTCAGTGTGTTCAGCGCCAGCCGCCCTCCGGGTGTAGTCATCGTCAGGACGGCGAGGTGCCCTGTCAGGCTACGGAAGAAGAGGTGGTGGACTCGCCACTTCCGACATCGTGGAGTTCTGAGGTCGATCGGGCTGTGCTACTAGAGTCATCTTGTGTGACTCTACCTGGGACTGCCTCCCTTGATGAGGTGGAACATGTGAGCAGTGAGATGCCTCTAGCAAGAGAGGCAGGTGACAGGGAGGCCACTTTTGTATCTGCTTTGAGGGACCTTTTAGCGTCACAAGAGTCTGATTCTGTGCCTTTGCTGAAGTGTTCAGATGAGGTGAGATTGTTTAGATGATGCTGACAAGATAGATGAAGTGAGAGTTTTGGAGAGTCAGAGTTCATACTGTTGAGGCTGAAATACACAAGGAGAACACTCCTGGTACAGACATGTCTGAAGACGCTGTTTCTAGGAAGTGTGCAGCTACCCTGTCCGACTCCGATGACGTCTTGACCCCTGGACAACGTTCAGGGAAAAAGATGGGATCGGAAATCACGGGCGGGGGGTCACGCGGTTCCAGGACGGCAGGTAATATCATGGGGATTGCCAAAGGTGAGGGGAGTGCCTTGGTTGCTTGCCAACGCAAAGAGAAAAAGGGAGTAGTGGCCCCTAGAGGAAAGCTACCTTTAGCACAGTTATGTGTGTAACTATTAATATTAATGGTTTGAAATCTGTCAGAAAGTGTGTGCAAGTGCATGAGTGGTTGAATCATTTTGCTGTAGATGTATGTTTTTTGCAAGAGCATAACCATAAAGTAGGAAGTTTGTTGGAGATGGATGGTTATGACATTTACGTGACCCACTCAAGACGTCTGAAAGGTGGAGTGGCTGTGTTGATAAAAGCGACCAGCCCATTTGGAGGAGGAGGGGGGGAAGGGTCGGGTGGTGCGAGTAGTGGGGGATTGGGGTAGTAGGAGGGTAAGTTTTGTAGGGGTATATGGGCTGGCTGAACATGATGTTCATATTAAAAATACTTTTGTTCGAGATGTCTTACTGTATTATTTGAGGTTCCTGCTGGAAAGTACAGTGGTTGGTGGAGATTGGAACTGAGTGGTCCGCCGTAAAGACGTTTTACCGAGAGGGGCGGGTTTTTGTTCACTTATTTTGGGTGATTTGTTGTCTGGGCTGGAGTTGGTGGATGTAGGTGGAAGACCTGAATTGGGGATTGAGCATACTTTCGTGCATAGAGGTTATGCGGTGCATTTAGATAGGTTGTATGTGTCTCGGCGGGTGGTTGTAATAAAGGTGTGTGTGTTGAATGTCTTTTTCTCCTACCACTGTGAAGTTTTTGTGAAACTAGACTGGGGGGGTCTCCTGAATCATTTTAAAAGATACTGGAAAGTTGAACATGAGGCTGCTACAGAGCGCAGATGATAAGGCACTATTCATGGACCTATGGGCATCTATGGGAGTAGACTCCTGGGAGGGGTGGGATTTAGTGTGAAGGTGGGACAAGATAGTGAAGCCTAATATTAGGGATTTTTATGTACATTGGGGTAAGGAGGACAATCGCTTGGAGTATGGTTTCATGAGGTACCTGGAGGGTCGTCTACGGCAATGTTATGCACAGGGAGAGGCGTCTGGAGTTTACCCATTTGATGAGATTGACGCTCTTAAAGAACAAATTCAGGTATTGAAAAATAAGATTTTCGATGGGGCACGCATTTCGAGTGGGGTGGAGGAAGCTTTGTGGGGTGATAAGCCGTTTGCTTGTGTCTTAAGAAGTCAGACACAAAGGCGAAAGGCGACTGAAATTATGAGTTTAGTGATGCAGGATGAAGTTGACGGGTATCATGCAGGACAAGTCTTAACAACAACCGAAGGGATAAGTTTTTAGGTTGATACATGGAGTAAGCTCCACATGCAAAGTAAAGGTGTGAGTGAGCATGCAATTTAGGAACTGGGGAGGGGAGTACAATGCGAGTTAAATGATCATGATCGCCTTCTCATTGGTGGGCCTATATCTGAGGCAGAGGTGTGGGAGACGCTAGAAGAAATGAGTAATGGGAAGGCACCAGGCATTGATCGCATCCCTTGTGAATTTTATATTCAACATTGGGAGGTAATTCGGGATTTTATGGTTCGTTTACTCAATGCAATGAAGAAGGGTGGGGTGTTAGGTCTGTCTCAGCGTACGGTGGTGTTGGTGTTAGTTAGGAAATGTGATGTGCCAGTAGCGATTAAGGGCTTTCGTCCCATATCGTTGATGTGCAGTGACTATAAGTTATATGCGAAAATTTTGATGAATAGGATTAAGAAAGTGTTTGGTAAGATTATCCATAAGGGTCAGTTTGGTGTACCAGGTAGGTCGATGTATGATGGTTATGGGAATATCAGAGAGTTTGTTGAGGATTGCAGGGAGAGGGGTGGGGTGGTGTTTTGGCTTTAGACTGGAGAGCCGTTTTTGATAGTGTGGAAAGGGAGGTCCTGTGGAAGTTTATGAGATGGCAGGGTTTTGGAAAAGAGGTCGTCACGTGGGCCCGTTCGTTGTACAATGGGGCGGGTTTTAAGGTACAGGTTAATGAGAAGTAGGGTGTTTTCATACAGTTGAGCAGGGGCATCTGTCAGGCATGCCCCATGTCTCAAATGTTTTTTGCATGTCTGCAAGACCCTTTTTAATGGGCTGTTTGTGGATGAGAAGTAGATTCGTCTTGGGGTTCGAGCAGCGGTCGACCGGCCCTTGTGCGTTATGTGGATGATACTACTGTGCTATTGTGTATGAGGGAACACTTGCGTGTTGTTGGGAGACTTGTTGATGTATTTGGCAAGGCGACGGGGCTGTGTGTTAATAGAGAAAAATCGAAGATTATAGAGTTGGAGAAGTGGGTGGGGGATGTGGTGGGTGCAGAGGGGTGGACGGTAGTTGATCGTCTCGCAATATGTGGTGCTCATTATATGCGTGAGGTAGACCAGACAAGAGCATGTAATTCGGAGAGGGTTGTAAATAGTGTCTTGGGGCGCTTAAATAGTCTACGGCCACAACATTTAACCCTGCATCAGAGGGCGGTAGTCATCAATGTCCTGCTTACAGCAAAGTATGGCATGTTGCCAGGGCCGGATTACCACATAGGCAAACGAGGCATTTGCCTAGGGCCCTGCGCATTTGGGGGCCCCGCGGTCCAAGGGGTTCAGGGGCTCATCCAAGACTGCGCACATGGTGCAAGTGCAAAGGGGTCCCTACCTAAAAAGTTCAAGTGTTTGGAGAGTAAAATTGATTTTTAAAAATTAATCAAAACAAAAATAAAAAATTAAATAAAATAAAATAAAAATAAATAAACCTAACCATAGATGGCAACACTCAACACGCCTTTGTTTACATCAGAACAGCTGTGTTTTCCCGCTAATGGGTGAGTATGGGAGATTCCTCTCCAATTTTCTGTAGTAATTACACGTTATCTAGACTTGTACTGTGACAAATTAACTGAAGTGTTGTTGATAGACATTGATGTGTATGGATAAATGTTTGTTTTCGCCTCTAAATGTTAAGGGAGGTACCTGATAGGGTTACTTGACCAGTAAAGACGCATGGACCAGTAAAGACGCATTTTTGGTAAAAATACTATAAAGAAAAACCTAAAAATGCAAACTGACTTCCGTTTGTAGGTTTTAAAAGCACTTTGTTCTGTCTTTAAGTCTTTATCATTTCAATAACAGATCTCAATTGATTGATGTTCTACATCACTTCCGTCGCAAATGCTTAGTTTTTAAGTTGCGACGGAAGTGATGTAGAACATCAATTAATTTACTACATATTTCCCCAGAAACACATAAGCCACAACAGAAAATCGTTGGTTGGGTGAAACTAAAAATTGTCCCTGCATTCTTTAATTCTCATGTCCTTATCTATGGTGGTAGGCCATATATCATGCAAAACATAATGATTAGTTTAGTTATGAAAATGGTAATATAAATACCATTGTGCATTGTTCTTGGACTCGGTATGATTTCTGTTTAAGTAAATTGGAGATCAAGGAGGATGAATTAGTAAAATATTCGTAGCCCAAATCACTAACCTAATCTATGGTAAAAGTTCTGTATGTGACTCCTTTCTGGTAACGTTTTGAATTTTCAGATGCGCAGCCAGAGGAAAGAGGGCTACAAGGGCCATATCCCCCCAATTGACAGAAAAAAAAATAATAATAATTAAAAAATTAATAATAATTGATAATGAAAAATTTGTATTTGCATGATTACAGACAGTGATACATCCTCATTATGGCATCTCGTGAACGTGATGATGGATGTTCTTATGCGAGTGGGTCACAGAAAAGAAAGAAGAAAATTCAAGAAGAAGAACAGAAAAAGAAAGATGTAGGAAGCTGCAGAAAGATCACAGACATGCTCACGAAAACAGTTTCTGATGTTACCAGTACAGTTGAATCTGCAGATACGTCAGATCATACAAGAAGCCCTCCCTCCATTATTTCTCAGCCAGCATCTACTTCTTTTGTGTCTCCTCTCAATGTCTCAACGGACATTTCATCCACAGGATTTGTCTTAAAAGATCCTGCCTCATGGCCAAATGTAATCCCAGATTCTCTACGTAATGCTTTCATTGCAGAAAACTTCAGTCAAACTCTGAACATTGACTTTAGGAAATCAGCAAGGATTTATGATGATGGAAGTCGTCGTTGTTTAAAGTCATCTATGTTTTATAGGAAGCTCGCAAATTCAGAAACTGTGAAAAGATCATGGATGGTATACTCTGAAAGCTCAGGAAAAGTGTACTTTTCAGCATGCAAGTTATTTTCTACCAAAGAAAATACCTTCACACAGGGGTTCAATGACTTGAAAAATTACAAGCGTTTCGAGGAACATGAAAACAGCACCACTCACAGGAGCTGCATTTTAGCCAGTGTATTTCGTGCACAGAAAAAAAGCTTATTGGATTCTCATTTGGAAAAACAAACTGAAAAAGAGCGTACTAATTGGAGAAAAGTTCTAGAAAGAGTTGTTGCTGTTGTAAAATTCTTAGCTCTAAGAGGACTTGCTTTCCATGGAGAAAATGAGGTTTTTGGTTCGGAAAACAATGGCAATTTCCTAGGGATCACAGAACTGTTAGCACAATTCGATCCATTCTTAGCAAATCATGTGTCACGCCTTGGGAATACAGGAAGAGGCAGTGTATCTTACATGTCATCTACTATATGCAATGAATTTATTGAACTGATGACTAAGAAGGTCCTCAATAACATCATAGCAGCTGTGAAAACTGCAAAATACTTTGCAATAAGTGTAGATTCAACACCAGATATTTCACATACAGATCAATTGACATTCATTGTTCGCTTTGTCGACTCCAATGGTAAGCCTGTAGAGCGCTTTATAAAATTCATTCCTCTTTCAGGCCATGATGGAGAAACAATGATAAATGTAGCACTGGATACTCTGCTTGAACATGATCTCTCTATTATGGATTGCCGTGGCCAGAGCTACGACAATGCAAGTAACATGTCGGGTAAATATAATGGATTGCAAGCCCGTATCAAGCAAATCAACCCACTTGCTGAATATGTGCCCTGCTCAGCACATTCTCTTAATCTTGTTGGGTCATGTGTTGCGGAGTGTTGTGTCGCTGCAGTTTCATTTTTTGGACTTTTACAAGCACTCTTTAATTTTTTCTCTGCTTCAACGCATCGGTGGAGTATACTCAAGTCAACCGTTCATGGAGATGTCATCAAATCATTATCAACAACAAGGCGGTCAGCGCAGCATGATGCAACACATGCTTTGAAAGACAGCTTTGCTGAAATACGCTCTGCTTTAATCCAAATAGAAGAGGATGAAGACCAGACAGCAACTACAAGAAGCGAAGCAGCCAGCTTAGCATCAAAATTGGAAGATTTTGAATTGGCCTTCCTCTGCGTGCTTTGGGACTGTATACTGGAACGGTTAAATGCCACGAACAAGACACTTCAGAAAATTGAAATTGAAATGGCTACTTGTGCTAACCTCTATGCAGGCTTAGTGGAATTTGTAAGCTCATTTCGCAGTGATGAAGCTTTTGAAATGTTTGAAGAGAAAGCTAAACTGCTGGTGAAAGACTACAGTTTCCGGGCTGATCATCAGTGGTCAAGGAAGAGGAAACGCAATTTTGAAGAGCCAGACAATGAAATTGTGTTGCTACCAAGGCAGAAATGTAAGACAGCTACATACTTCGCCATTCTGGATTCACTGATTACAGAATTGGTGAAAAGAAAAGAAATCTACCAGAATCTCAATGACAAGTTTGGATTTCTGTTCAAAATTACTACTATGCCAGATGCAGAATTGAGAGAAGCTGCATTAAAGTTGCAACAACACCTTTCAGCAGATGTTCAGGACACATTTGTTGAAGAAATAGTTCATTTTTCTGGGTATATGAATCAGATTAAAGCTCCACCTGAAAAATGTGTGCCCTCAGCTGCTTCGAAGCATTTAAGAAATGCAGGTATCTCAGAAACCTTCCCTAATGTTGACATAGTGCATCGCCTTTACCTAACACTTCCAGCTACTAACTGTGAAGGAGAACGTTCATTTTCTGTTTTGAAAAGAGTGAAAAACCAGCTCCGTTCAACAATGAGCCAAGACAAATTGTGTAACCTAGCCTTGTTGACCACTGAGTCTGATCTAACAAGAAATATTGATTTTCAGAATATAATTGATGATTTTGCCAATATGAAATCCAGAAAAAAGTTTATTTAAGAAGTGCCTGTGAATATAAACAATTCTTTACTTTCTTGAGTTTATATGATTTGATAGACTTATGCATGATGCAATGATAACAATAATGGTCAGTGATTTATAAAGGGAATAATAGTGTTGTAGTGGTTATGCTGAATATAATAGGTACATGATGTCACTACTTTAATAGCCTAATCTAGTAATACTATGCTGTCTTGAGTTTATTCTCTTTAAAATGCATGATTTAACAAGATAGTTATAATGGCTGTTGGTAAATGGTTTTGGTTGTCTTGATGTACTTTCCCTATTAAATTTAATCTAAATAGCCAGAATGTATTTAATTAGACCTTAAACAGGCTCACACCGACCCTCCCACCCCCCCCCCAAGCTGGAAGGGGTCGCTTCGCTTACCCGTAACTCAAAGGGGCCCCGCCAATCTGAACAGCCTAGGGCCCGAAGACTTCTTAATCCGGCCCTGGATGTCAAGCGTCTTTTGCATAAAGTTTATCGGTTTTTGTGGGGTTCGAGTTGCGATTGGCTCACAAGAGTGGTGGTGGAGACACCACTGCACCAGGGAGGGTTGGGTGTCTTGCCTCTAGAGGCTCGCATAATGGCGTGTTATGTGAAGCATCGTTTTCTCCGGCTGGGTGGGATGCAGGGTGGTTTAACTGAATTGTATCAAGAAATGCGCAGGTGGTTGGGGGGAGGGATTTAATTAGGTGCGAGTCGATGCTTCACGTGTTATTGCGCGTGAGGGACGTGCTGTGTGTTAAATTATATACCTTGAAAGAGGCGGGTATGGGGAGAGTTGTGGCGCGAGTTGAGGGAGGAATGTACCCCATGTATGCGTGGAGTGATATCTGGGGGCGGGTTCACCTATTGTGTCTACCTGCTCATGTACGAGAAGTGGTATTTAAGTTTTTACATGGGATCCTGCCGTCCAGGGTAGTGTCGTATAACAGGCGTTTAGGGGAGGACCGGGGTTGTCCGGCGTGCGGGGTGGAGGAGTCTGCTTTTCACGTTGTGTATTTCTGTGAGACTTTAGGTATGGTACCTGGAGTTTGCCTGGAGAGAGTTCCGGGGATCAACACCCCCGTGGCCCGGTCTGTAACCAGGCCTCATGGTGGATCAGAGCCTGATTAACCAGGCTGTTACTGCTGGCTGCACGCAATCCAACGTATCAGCCACAGCTCACTGGTCAGGTACCGACTTTAGGTATGTGAGTGGCTCAGTACAATAGGGTTTTGCGCTTGGTGGCGGGGGGAGGGTTGTCGGCGCTCCGGGCATTGAGTTTTGATGTAGGTGGGGTTGACATGCGCGTACAACGTGCGGTGTCGTACGTTGTGGCCGATTATATTTACGTGTCATGGGCTATGAGGCTCTGGTGGCCTGGTGGCTAACGCTCTCGCTTCACACGGCGAGGGCCTGGGTTCGATTCCCAGCCAGAGTAGAAACATTGGACGTGTTTCTTTCCACCTGTTGTCTATGTTCCCCATCAGTAAAATGGGTACCTGGGTGTTAGTCGACTGGTGTGGGTCGCATCCTGGGACACTGACCTAATTTGCCCGAAATGTACCGAAATGCGGAGCATAACAAGGGACTTTCTATATAGTAGTATGTCATTGTTGTCAGCTAGGACTGTATACCTTGTACATGTACTTGTAGTAAATAAAGATATTTTATTTTATTTTATTTTAAACAGTAGGATTCGGGTTTTAGCGGGGACGATTTATAGGACAAAGTGTCGAAATAGGTTGGTATATGAGGGGAGCTGGGAGAGAGACTTCCCGTTAGGGTATAAAGCCTTGGAGTTACGTGATTTGAGATTGGTGTGAGGTTCAGAGGTAATCTAACGGGCTGGTCAGCAGTGTCTACTTGTGTATGCCAGGTGAGTGAATGTTGTGTGATCTCGTGAATTATGTGCGTCTACTATGTGATGGTGACGTCGCTATATATGTTAAGGCTTTGTGTATACAGCTTTTAGAATGTATCGCCGTCGTTTATGCCTCGATACAAGTCATTGGTGTATATTTGTATTATGATGTGCTTCCAGCACAGATGAATTGTTCCTTATTATTATTATTATTATTAAAGATTCGCCGGTATTCTCCCGGGCCTTTTCCAAGTGGTAGCCCGGCTTTGACTCCCTGTCTTGGGAGTGTCTGAGACCTAAGTCTCCCATGGGAGGAGGCACAAGTACCCCCTCATCTTTGGGACCAAGTGTCCCCAAGCCTAGCCACAAGCTAGGCCTCTCTGGTCTGCCATCCCCGCCCCAAGGGGGCTAATGGGAATGACAGTCTTGTGAGCTGTAAGCTCGGGCTCAGGCACCTACCCTACCCTAGAAGGGTTAGGCATGGTGTCCTAATTGTTTCTTCTATTCTATAATATTTGATTCGCCGGTATGGTAATTGTTTCTTATTTTCTGTTTATACTTTATGCCGTGTTAGTGTGTTTATGCAAGTGTTTTATTATATTGGATGTTTTTTTATGACTTATAGTGTTATCCTGTTCCACCTTTGAATTGTAAATATCTATTCTTAGTCAATGAAAAGATCTCATGTTAGTTGCCTAAATTAATGTTTGAGTATTTATGTGCTTTTTTAGGCGCCTGAGATTTTAGTTATAAGTCCTGGATCCACGTAAGTGTTGGCAGGCGGAAGTCATGCCCAGTTATATGCCAGTTGTAGTATCATGTTGTATGATACGTGTTGTGAATGTGTATGTGTGTAGTTTGTGTGCTCGTTTTTGTCACATTGATTTTTTTTGTATAGTATTTATAATTTCCAGTACTATGTGTGCTTTTTGGACAATCTTGTACATATCTTTGTAATGTTGTATTTTTTTACTATCTTTATATAATCTTGTTATTTATGTTTTAAATAAAAAAATACCCCAAAAAGTTCGCCAACCTCTGCCTTATTGCATTGCTGTGAACTGTTAGTCACTGAAATGTGATGGGAAATCATCGTGTTCTTCGCCTCAGGCTATGATAAAAAATATTTCCACATGGCACTGTTTTTTCTAACAAATATTACTAATTTACGTGTGATGGTTTATGTCACATATTATAATATTACTGATATTATAATTCTAAATGCTATAATATTTTGTAAAAATAGCTTGTCGTCGTGTATTAATTGTGCTTTTATATCATGACATGACTACTGAAAGAGACGGGAATCAGACGTCATTTTTCAAGTGAACAGCGTATCTGTGTTTATTACCGTTGTTGGATGGGAGCAGACTATTTATTTGCGTGTACGTATTTATGCCGAAATGGCCTGATACTACTGTTAGCAACAATAGTATCAGGTTATTCATTAATAACATGGAGTACTAAGAATCTGTGGGCATTATCAGTAATGGTCACTAGGCTGGGTACCTCGTTTATTTACTGTAGCGACGAATTTTCCTTGCATGTCTGACTTGTTTGAAGTGAATTCAAATTCAAATTCAAAGTTTATTCTCTATAAGGATTACAATGCTGAGTTTACAGAATTCGGTTATTGTGTGGTTTACATGTGGTAAAATAATTACAGAGTGTACCACTAGAACACCTAGCATGGCTAGGCATTTCGGGCAGACTTAGATTAAATCTTAAGTTTAAAATATTACAAAATTATGAGGTAAGTTGGTATTATGGCTAAGTGACTAAATACTAGTTTGTGAGTTTAGCAATGTGAATGCTTTTGTTTTAGCACTATACATAGTTTCAGTATTGGAGTATCACAGGTCAACTTATGACTAGTTAAGATTCATTATTTTGAGATTGAGATTGATATTTCTGTTTATGGTCAAATGGGTGAGTGAGTGTAAGTGTGAACCACCAGGTGGTATTCGTATTATTAGTTGACAGGGTGTATCAGGGAGATAAGATGTTTTCTGATGGTAGTTTTGAAGGTGATGAATGTGTCTGCAGTTTTAGAATTTTCAGTTAGGGTGTTCCAGATTTTAGGGCCTTTGACATACATTGAATTTTTGTAAAGGTTTAGTCGGACACGGGGAATGTCATAGAGATGTTTGTGTCTGGTGTTGTGCCTGTGGGTTCTGTCACAACTATCAAGAAAGCGTTTTAGGTCAAGGTTAATATTGGAATTTAAGGTCCTGTAGATGTAGATTGCACAGTAGTAAGTGTGGATGTACTGAACAGGGAGTAAGTTTAGATCTATGAAGAGTGGGGGTGGGGGTGTTGCTAGGGATGGGATTTAGTGATTATTCTTACTGCGGCTTTTTGTTGGGTTATTATTGGCTTTAGGTGTGTTGATGCAGTTGAACCCCAAGCACAGATAGCATAGGTGAGGTATGGATATATAAGTGAATGGTATAGTGTGAGAAGGGCAGTTTGCGGCACGTAGTATCGTATCTTGGAGAGGATCCCAACCGTTTTGGATACTTTTTTGGTTATGTGTTGGATATGGGTGCTGAAGTTCAGGTTGTTGTCGAGGTATAGGCCTAGGAATTTGCCCTCATTATGCCTGGCAATTAGAGTGTTGTCGATCTTAATGTTAATTTGCTCATCTCCTGCTCTGCTACCAAACATAATGTAGTAGGTTTTGTCATTGTTAAGCGTAAGTTTATTGGCTGTCATCCAAGTCGATATTTTGATCAGCTCCTCGTTAACAATGGTGTTGAGGGTGGCAAGATTAGGGTGAGAGATGACATAAGTCGTGTCGTCAGCAAAGAGAATGGGTTTCAGGTGTTGAGATACGTTTGGAAGATCATTGATGTATATGAGGAAGAGCAGGGGACCAAGGACACTTCCCTGCGGAACTCCAGTATCAAGTGGCCGTGTTGTTGATGCTGTGTCTTTAATGGTGACATACTGATACCTATTAGTAAGGTAAGATTTGAAATAAGCAAGCGCATGGCCTCTTATACCGTAATTCTGGCCACAAAATAGAGCGAAACACCAACGTCAAAGACCTGGGAGTGATCATGTCGGAGGATCTCACCTTCAAGGACCATAACATTGTATCAATCGCATCTGCTAGAAAAATGACAGGATGGATAATGAGAACCTTCAAAACTAGGGAGGCCAAGCCCATGATGACACTCTTCAGGTCACTTGTTCTATCTAGGCTGGAATATTGCTGCACACTAACAGCACCTTTCAAGGCAGGTGAAATTGCTGACCTAGAAAATGTACAGAGAACCTTCACGGCGCGCATAACGGAGATAAAACACCTCAATTACTGGGAGCGCTTGAGGTTCCTGAACCTGTATTCCCTGGAACGCAGGCGGGGGCGATACATGATTATATACACCTGGAAAATCCTAGAGGGACTAGTACCGAACTTGCACACGAAAATCACTCACTACGAAAGCAAAAGACTTGGCAGACGATGCAACATCCCCCCAATGAAAAGCAGGGGTGTCACTAGCACGTTAAGAGACCATACAATAAGTGTCAGGGGCCCGAGACTGTTCAGCTGCCTCCCAGCATACATAAGGGGGATTACCAACAGACCCCTGGCAGTCTTCAAGCTGGCACTGGACAAGCACCTAAAGTCGGTTCCTGATCAGCCGGGCTGTGGCTCGTACGTTTGTTTGCGTGCAGCCAGCAGTAACAGCCTGGTTGATCAGGCTCTGATCCACCAGGAGGCCTGGTCACAGACTGGGCCGCGGGGGCGTTGACCCCTGGAACTCTTTCCAGGTAAACTCCAGGCTATAACTGTACTTGGGAGTTTGTTCCACTCATCCACAACTCTATTACCAAACCAGTGCTTTCCTATATCCTTCCTGAATCTGAATTTTTCCAACTTAAAACAAGTCCTGTCTAGGCTAGATATTTTCAGCACATTATATACATCCCCTTTATTTATTCCTGTCTTCCATTTATACACCTCAATCATATTCCCACTGGTTCTACGCCTTTCTAGAGAGTGCAGATTCAGGGCCCTCAGTCTATCCTCATAGGGAAGATTTCTGATACATGGGATCAACTTTGTCATCCTCCTTTGTATGTTTTCCAGAGCATTTATATCCATTCTGTAATACGGTGACCAAAAGTGTGCAGCATAATCTAAATGAGTCCTAACCAAGGATATATAGCGTTGAAGAACCTGAGGACTCCTATTATTTATGCTTCTTGATATGAAGCCAAGGATTTTGTTAGCTTTATTGCGAACACTTATGCACTGTTGTCTTGGTTTCAATTACTGTTAACCAGAACTCCTAAATCTTTTTTGCAATCCGTAATATTAAGATCTACATTATTTAGTTTATATGTGGCATGGTTATTTTCCTGTCCAACATTTAGAGCTTTGCATTTGTCTATATTAAACTGCATCTGCAACTTCTCCAACCACTGCATCTGTCTATTCAAATCTTCCTGGAGTGCTCTAATGTCCTCGTCAGAATGAATTCGGTGGCCTATTTTGGTGTCAGCGGCAAACTTGCTTATGTCGCTTTTTATGCCCTCATCAATGTTTTTTATGTAGATTGTGAGCAACAGGGGGCCCAACACTGACCCCTGTGGAACATCGCTCGTGACGCTTCCCCACTCTGATTTCTCCCCATTTATGGAAACTCTCTGCTGCGTATTTGTCAACCATGCCTCTATCCAGGAAAAAATTTCTCCTCCTGTTCCATGTGCCTTAATTTTCCTCAATAGTCTCTGATGTGGGACCCTGTCAAAAGCCTTACTGAAGTCCATATACACAATATCATATTCATTACTATGATCTACCTCGTCAAATATCATAGTGAAAAAAATTAATAAATTCGTAAGGCAGGAATGCCCCTTTGTAAAACCATGCTGAGATTTGTTGATTAATTAATGCTTTTCAAGGTGGCTACGAACTGCCTCAGCAATTATTGATTCCATAAATTTTCCCACTATGGAGGTTAGGCTTATTGGTCTATAGTTCGAAGCTAAGGACCTGTCACCTGCTTCCAGCTGTTTGGGTCTGTTCTTTCTCACTCCCTTGCTTGAAAGCCCAACTGCCTACGGTGGCTTCCCGCTCTCTTTTTCTTGACCACTTCCACTCTCATTCTCGTGCCATCGCAGTGTACACAGATGGCTCTAAGTCTTCTGACGCCGTCGGATTCGCAGCAGTGTTTCCGGACAGCGTCGTGCGAGGGCATTTACTATCTTCGGCTAGCATTTTTACTGCTGAATTGTTTGCCATTCTTGCAGCACTTATTCATATTGCATCTATGCCTGTGTCATCATTCGTGGTTGTCTCAGATTCCCTTAGTGCTCTACAGGCTATACGGAAATTTGATACACCTCATCCCCTAGTTCTCCGTATCCAACTTTGGCTACGCCGTATCTCTACCAAGCATAAAGATACTGTTTTTTGTTGGGTCCCTGGTCATGTTGACGTACAGGGCAATGAACAGGCAGACACTGCTGCGCGGTCAGCAGTACGTGACCTACCAATTTCATATTGAGGTGTTCCATTTCTGGACTATTTTGCTGTAATAGCTACCCACCTTCACACCCATTGGCAAGAACGTTGGTCAGCTCTGCTCGGTAACAAACTTCATTCTATTAAACCGAGCATAGGTTACTGGCCGTCTTCTTGTCATCAGTGTCGAGGTTGGGAGACTACTCTCTCCTGCCTTTGCATTGGCCACACTCGTCTTACTCATGGGTATCTCATGGAGAGGCACCCTGTTCCTCTCTGTGAGCAGTGTCAAGTTCCAGTATCGATTAGCCACATTCTGTTAGACTGCCCTCTCTATCAACGAGCACGCAGAATTTACCTCCGTCGTCGTCTCCGCTCTACTACTCTCTCTTTACCTTCCCTTCTTGCTGATGGACCCTCCTTTAATCCTGACTCTCTCACTGACTTCTTGACAACGACTGATTTACTCCACAAACTCTGATGATGATACCTTTTGCACTATCCTCAGCCTTTTCTACCTCAATTTCTTGCTGCCCTCTACCCTTTCACCATCCACTGCCCTGCTGTTCTCCGTAACCTATTACTCATCCGTCTCCCTTTTGCCACCTGATACCCTCGCTTCCTGTTCTGCGAAGCTTTATAGCCCTTGTGGTTTAGCGCTTCTTTTTAATTAGAATAATAATAATAATAAAATAGGTATCACATTTGCCATTTTCCACTGATCTGGCACCATGCCAGTCTGTAGTGATATGTTGAAAAGATTAGCCAGAGGTTTGCTAAACTCCTCTTTACATTCCTTTAGAACCCTTGCATACAGTTCATCAGGGCCTGGGGATTTGTTAGGTTTTAATTTATCTGTTTGCCTAAGGACCATGTCACTTGTGACCCTAATCGTGTATAGTTTATTATCATCCTGTTCTACATAATTTATTATTTCTGGAATTCAATCCCAGATCAAGAAATAGTGGAATGATTCAAGATTTAAGGAGAAAGATCTTTAATTCTGGAAGAATCTCAGTGCAACTAATTTGTTATGATTTCTTCCCCATAAAAGTGCCCTCGGGGAATATAGGTAGTCTTTAGTTATTTCCTAATGATTAGTTTTATGTATCTGTCATGGACCAGTCACTGACTGAAAATCTTGCAACTTTAAGGTGAATTGTAGTGTGTACTAATTTTAAATTAGTTTATGCTACTGCTACATTAATAATTATTTGCTGGTACATATTTGATTCACTACCCCTGTCCCCTTTAAATCATTGACATGGTCCACTCTACGACCATAACTCTTCACACGTTTTCAAGTGATTATCATTAAAAGGGCCCCAAATGTAGTGAACACTCTTCCAGAGGGACAATTTTGGAAGAGGCACTGATGAAAGACCTAGGAGCCGGTTGAACAACTTCAATAGGTGAGTAGAACCCAGCATTACTCAGTATTTTCTACAGCTTTTACATCACTACCTCTATGATTCCAGTTGGAAAATTGCAAAACCTTAGGAGATTACTTGATGCTGTATCTGAAGACAGATGTCGGATTGTCAGCCGATGTGCTCATGGAATGGCGTAAAACACTCGTATATATATGGAGGGGAGATGATGGAGGTGTATTATTTGGAAGGGGAATCCCCTTCCATAAGAACTTTAGGTAGCAAGTCCTTTTCCTGGGTTACTTCCCTTCTTTGTTTTTTTAATGCCACTGGGAACAACTTGACAGCCACTGGACCTCTGTCACATCAAAAATCTGTCCATAGAGCTGTGTTTCTGGCATTCCTTTAAGATTTCCCTAAAATGGGACACAGCAGTGTCATTGTGAAAGTCACCAGCACGGCTTGCAACAGCTGTGTCAGGGTGATGTTCATTCATAAAGGCTTGCACCTTTGTCCACATTGTACAAACGTCCTTAATTGTTGAAGAAGGCAACTTCCTCCATCTCTCTCTCCCCTCCTCTGAAGCAATTTCCTCAGCTGTGGTCTGTTGCTTTTGCAAATGCTCTTTCTTCAGCTCAATAGTATTTCTCACCCTTTTTATCACAGGGTTGGCACTAG
Organism: Cherax quadricarinatus; assembly: GCF_038502225.1. NCBI lineage: Eukaryota > Metazoa > Arthropoda > Malacostraca > Decapoda > Parastacidae > Cherax > Cherax quadricarinatus. The sequence goes on along the minus strand of NC_091293.1, from coordinate 71,390,424 downwards.
AAGCTTTCTTTGGGCCCATGGTTGCTTATTTAGCAGTTACAAGCACTAAAAGCAATGGAATAATACAAAATGTATCGCATGTATGCATGGAACCATCCGCCCTGGCTTGTAAACAATGGCACACTGCCTGTACATAGTGGCCGGGCGGCCGCAGGTGGCCCAGGCCGTGCGGACACGTTTGGGACGAATGTCCTTGAGTTTTTCATCATTGGCCGAGCCAATATTTGTATGCAAAAACGCATCGGTATCCGATTTTATCGCTATCTGATGGCATCGTTACCCAAGGGTCCACTGTAATTGTATCAGCTTATCTTCATTTAGTTGGGATGCATTCCTGTTAAAAACTAAAGTAAAACTAGATACATTACATTTCCATGAATTATAGAACTTGGTAAAAAGGAATCTCAGAGGTGGGTTTACATGAGCAGTTAATCAATATTCTAAGGCATATAATCCCTTAATTAACCACAATTTTGATAATGAGAGTGGAATGAGTACTCATATTCTCTATCTGAACTTCAATTCATTGTATGCCAATGCTATGGTAGAACCCCTCCCACAGAATGGAATAAGAAAATTATTGAAAGAAGAAAAGGCAGTTTTCCTCGATGTTGGGTTAAGCAATGTATTGTGTGAGGGTGAAGAGGCTTATTGGATTCAATGTGTCACCAAACTTGTGAGTCCTGAGGTCGCTAAATGTACAAATGAACTCCCATTAATATTGTCACACATGAATGTATCAGAAGACATGTTATCTCCTTACTGTGAAACTGTGAAACATCTCCTTGCCAACCTCAACAGAACACTTGACCATAACACAAGGCACAGATCACTCTTTGATGTTCCTCGTGTCCATCTCACACTATGCAAAAACTCAATGCACATAAAAGGCCCTAAAATCTGGAATTCATTACCTGTAAATATAAAAGAAACACTACCTGTTTATAAATTCAAGTCTCTTCTCAAAGATCACTTACTCACCCAAAACCAAATAAACACTGAATAACTGAACCTTATAAATTGTATATCTTAAATGTTTCTCATAATTATATCACATAAATGTTAAACCCAAGACCCAATCTAACTTTGTTATTTTTTAAATACACTACCTAACGGAATACTCCATTCTACTGAATGTACAGCAATGCATGCAACCATATTACCTGTCTTTGTAATACTCATTTGTGCTTTATTGTTATCTGTTTACAATAATGTTTTATCACTGATTACATCATTGCTTAGATAATCTTAAGTTAATTTTAAGCCTGCCCGTAATGCTATGCATACAAGTGGCTTTGGCATACTTCTCTTACCTGTATTTTTTTGTACCTCTGTATGTTCAAATTATTAAATAAATAAATAAAATAAATAAATAAATAAATAAAAGGTAGAAAGTTACCCAAATCTAATGCTAAATTAGTGGCTACCCATCTTCCACAGAAATATTATCAAGTGAGTTTGGAATTGCTCCAACTTTTAATGAATCTTGGGTTAGAGATAGAAAAGGTACATGAAGTATATGAATATAATCAGGGAAATTTTTTAGAACCCTTCATTAGAAGTAATATTTAGCAGAGAACTGCTACACAATGTCCCATCAAGTCTAAAGTTTTTAAGCTACTAACAATGCCATTTACAGCAAATCACTACTTAATATCATAAAGTATTGTGAGACCTATAGATATATAAAGGATGAGAAGGCATTCATTAGAGCTGCCAAAGATACCTTTTTGAAAAATATTACACAAGATAGAGTGATTTGTACATTAATCAAACCGAAATTAGCTGTTAATCAATCTATTTATCTTGGATTTCAAATTCTCGAGATTACTAAAAAAAAATTGTATTTTTTTGGTATAAAGTGTTAAAGCTGCATTAATGGGATGAAGTAAGACTTACACAGACACCGACTCACTCATCTTCAGTTTGAAATGCAAGGATTTGTATACCAGTTAAGGAGAGAACCATTAAAGAATATGTGGACTTCTCAAATTTTTCTCATGACCTTCCATTGTATAATAATAGTAGGAAAGGTGAGTTAGTATCATTGAAATCTGAAATGAGTGATTATAATATTAGAGAGTTGGTAGCATTGAAAGCAAAAACTGTATTCTGTAACATTAGCTGGAAGAACAATTAATGTCAGTAGAACCAAGGGAGTTACCTATCATTTCATCCTGAGATCTCTGTGACTGAAGAAATCCTAACATCTCTGTGACTCATCTGAGTCTTCAACTTCCAATTGTGACTCCTTGTCTCTGTGTTCCATTTCCAGAACATCCTGTCTCTGTCCACCTTGTCGATTCCTCCCAGTATTTCATGTTATCATGTTCCCCTTGTCTCTCCTCTCCTCCAGTGTCGTTAGATCAATTTCCCTTAACCTCTCCTTGTAGGACATACCCCTTTGCTCTGGGACTATTCTCATTGCAAACCTTTGCACTTTCTCTAATTTCCTGATGTGCTTGCCCAGGTGTGGGTTCCAAACTGGTGCTGCATACTCCAATATAGGCCTGACGTACACAGTGTACAGAGAGAAATGGGGGGAAGGATAGGGAGGGTACAGGGAGAGAGGGGGAGATGAAATGAGGGAAAGGCAAGGGGGGGAGTAAGAAGGGAGAAAAAGGGGGAGGAGAAGGAAGATGAAGAGGAAGGAGAAGAGGAAGGAAGGAAGAGAGAGTGAGAGAGAGAGAGAGAGAGAGAGAGAGAGAGAGAGAGAGAGAGAGAGAGAGAGAGAGAGAGAGAGAGGGTGAGTGTGAAAGGGAGGAGTGTGGGATAGTGTGGAGGAGTATGTGTGGCAGAGGGTGGTTAGAATGTAGGTGTGAGGGATCAGCCTTTACAACAGTTCATGTACATGTGTGTGTATGTACAACTTATGTTCTCACATGTATTTGTGTGTGTGCAGTGTTTGTGTCATCTCCCACCCTAATCTTGCCACCCTCAACACCATTGTTAACGAGGAGCTGCTCAAAATATCGACTTGGATGACAGCCAATAAGCTTACACTTAACACTAACAAAACCTACTATATTATGTTTGGTAGCAGAGCAGGTGTTGCGCAACTTAACATTAAGATCGACAACACTCTAATTGCCAGACATAATGAGGGCAAATTCCTTGGCCTATACCTCGACAACAACCTAAATTTCAGCACCCATATCCAACACATAACAAAAAAAGTATCCAAAACAGTGGGGATCCTCTCCAAGATATGATACTACATGCCGCAAACTGCCCTTCTTACACTATACCATTCACTTATATATCCATACCTCACCTATGCTATCTGTGCTTGGGGTTCAACTGAAGCAATACACCTAAAGCCAATAATAACCCAACAAAAAGCCGTAGTAAGAATAATCACTAAATCCCATCCCTGGCAACACCCCCCCCCCCACTCTTCATAGATCTTAACTTACTCCCTGTTCAAAACATCCACACTTACTACTGTGCAATCTATATCTACAGGACCTTAAATTCCAATATTAACCTTGACCTAAAATGCTTTCTTGATAGTTGTGACAGGATCCACAGGCATAACACCAGACACAAACATCTCTATGACATTCCCCGTGTCCGACTAAACCTTTGCAAAAATTCAATGTACGTATTTCAAAGGACCTAAAATCTGGAACACCCTACCTGAAAACTCTAGAACTGCAGACACACTCATCACTTTCAAAACTAGTTAGAAAATATCTTATCTCCCTGATACACCCCGACAACTAACTACATGATAACCACCTGGTGGTTCACAATTACACTCACTCACCCACTGACTATAAAAACAGAAATACTAATCTTAATCTTAATCTTAAAATAATGAATCCTAAATAGTCATAAGTTTGCCTATGATACTCCAATATGGACACTTTGTATTGTGCTAAAACAAAAGCATTCACATTGCTAAACTCACAAATTATAATGTAGTCACCTAGCCTTAATACCATAATCTATAAGGATTTAATGTTAAGAATTAATCTAAGTCTGCCTGAAATGCCTAGCCATGCTAGGTGTCCGAGTGGCCCCCTCTGTAATTAGTATTTTATAACATGTAAACCACACAATATCCAAATCCTGTAAACCCCACATTGTAACCCTTATAGAGAATAAACTTAAATAGAATGTGCTCCTTTTTATTATATATATATATATATATATATATATATATATATATATATATATATATATATATATATATATATATATATATATATATATATATATATATATATATATAATATACAGTGGACCCCCGCTTAACGATCACCTCCAAATGCGACCAATTATGTAAGTGTATTTATGTAAGTGCATTTGTACGTGTATGTTTGGGGGTCTGAAATGGACTAATCTACTTCACAATATTCCTTATGGGAAACAATTCGGTCAGTACTGGCACCTGAATATACTACTGGAATGAAAAAAGTTCGTTAACCGGGGGTCCACTGTATATATATATATATATATATATATATACAGTGGACCCCCGGTTAACGATATTTTTTCATTCCAGAAGTATGTTCAGGTGCCAGTACTGACCGAATTTGTTCCCATAAGGAATATTGTGAAGTAGGTTAGTCCATTTCAGACCCCCAAACATACACGTACAAACGCACTTACATAAATACACTTACATAACTGGTCGCATTGGGAGGTGATTGTTAAGCGGGGGTCCACTGTAATATATATATATATAATATATATATATATATATATATATATATATATATATATATATATATATATATATATATGTATGTATGTTAATGGTAATATTGTTATATTAGATTGTTAGGCATTCATAATATTGTTATTGTCATGTAATGTAAAACCACTAATTACAGTGCCGGTTAGCAGTTCAGGTACTGACGTCTCCCTCAGTCACGTGACCAACCTGACGTCCACTTACCACTCAGTGGTACAGGCAGTAGGTTCACCACCCTTGCTCTGAGTAGGTTCCCACACTCGCTCAGAGTAGGTTCTCAGCACTCGTTCTGAGTAGGGTCCCACTCAGGGCAGTAGGTTTCCACACACTCCCAGAGTATGTTCACAGCACTCTGAGTAGATTCATACACTCTTCTGTGCAGATTCAGGCGCTCAGCCTTTAATACAATTCCTCGCTCTAGAAGATTACTTAGTCTCAGACAACGTGTACTTTTATGTATAACACTACAAGAGAGAGAGAGAGAACATTGTATCACATACTAAGTTTTATATGGGTTCTTTTATAATAAAGATCATATTTTATTTAGTCGGATCAGTCTCCTAATGATAATCCCCATATTAAATTGACATATGTCTAAGGAGAACTAGACCAGAGCTGGATTCGACATCTTGTTACGGAAAGGGGCCAAAACAGGCCTATAGACATGGCCCCTGATGTAACAGTGAGGCCTAGTAGACTCTACACCAGACTCAAGTTTTTATACTCTAACTGTGTGTATGTGTGGGGGTGGGGGAGATGTAAGGGGGAGAGAGATGGGGAGAGGGGGACAGAGTGATGGAGGTGGAGAGAGTGTGGGAAGAGGGAGAGAAAGGGGGAGGGGAGGGAGAGAGGAGGGAAAAGCAAGAGAGGGAGAATAGGGGAAGGGAGAGAAGAGATTGAGAGGGGGGAAAGGCAAAAGGGGGGAAAGAGGAGAGGGAGGAGGAAGAGGAGGAGGAGGAGAGGGGGGTTTGTGTACATTGGAGAGTGAAGGTGTTCCTGTTTATTTAAGCTGCTAATGGGTAGTAGGCTGTGTGCACATTTGTGTGTACATGCTTGTGTGTGCATGCGTGTGTTTGCGTGTACCTCGTATGTATACACTTACTTCGTATGTGCACACTGTATGCTTAAATTACTCGGTCAGTTCTAGAAACCTCTCTGACCTGCTCCTACCCTTATTATTCAGTTCTAGGAACCTCTTTGTCCTGCTCCAACCCATATTTGGCAGCTGTGTTAGTGTATGTTTGTTTTACTGTCAGTTATGTCTGACCTAAGCACCTGCATGCACACTCACTAGTGTGCGTGTGTGTGTTGCCCTACGTGTGGTGACCCAAACTCTCCTACCAGCTTTCCTTCCTTACTAAATGTTAAGTACCATATGTATGATATTCAGCTCTCCAGAGTAGGGTTTGTGACTCCCAGCTACCAGTGATGCAGGGCCAATGCCAATCATGCCAACATGCAACCACAAAAAATTGATTTGTACATCACGCCTGGTTGAGGTGTCATCTCGGATCCTGGCTCAGTTGCAGCTGCACAATGATTCTCATTGTGACGACACTCCTGGCCCTGGTTCCTCTTCAGTTTCTTCTTCTCTTTAATTATTCTATTCACAGGTTTGTACTATGCTATCAGATGAACAGTGTGTACTCACCTAATTGAGGTTGCAGGGGTCGAGTCCAAGCTCCTGGCCCTGCCTCTTCATTGGTCGCTAGTAGGTCACTCTCCCCGAACCATGAGCTTTATCATACCTCTGCTTAAAGCTATGTATGGATCCTGCCTCCACTACATTGCTTCCCAAACTATTCCACTTCCTGACTACTCTGTGGCTGAAGAAATACTTCCTAACATCCCTGTGATTCATCTCTGTCTTCAACTCCAACTGTGTCCCCTTGTTGCTGTACTCACCTAATTGTACTCACCTAATTGTGGTTGCAGGGGTCGAGACTCAGCTCCTGGTCCCGCCTCTTCACTGATCGCTACTGGGTCCTCTCTCTCTCTGCTTCCTGAGCTTTGTCATACCTCTTCTTAAAACTATGTATGGTTCCTGCATCCACTACTTCACTTGCTAGGCTATTCCACTTGCTGACGAATCTATGACTGAAGAAATACTTCCTAACGTCCCTCTGACTCGTCTGAGTCTTCAGCTTCCAGTTGTGACCCCTTGTCCCTGTGTCCCCTCTCTGGAACATCCTATCTCTGTCCACCTTGTCTATTCCCCGCAGTATCTTGTATGTCGTCATCTTGTCTCCCCTGACCCTTCTGTCCTCCAGTGTTGTCAGTCCGATTTCCCTTAACCTTTCCTCGTACGACATTCCCTTGAGCTCTGGGACTAGCCTTGTTGCAAACCTTTGTACTTTCTCTAACTTCTTGACGTGCTTGACCAGGTGTGGGTTCCAGACTGGTGCTGCATACTCCAGTATGGGCCTAACATACACAGTGTACAGTGTCTTGAACGATTCCTTATTAAGGTATCGGAACGCTATTCTCAGGTTTGCCAGGCGCCCGTATGCTGCAGCGGTTATTTGGTTGATGTGTGCCTCCGGTGATGTGCTCGGTGTTATGGTCACCCCAAGGTCTTTCTCCCTGAGTGAGGTCTGTAGTCTTTGTCCACCTAGCCTATACTCTGTCTGCGGTCTTCTTTGCCCCTCCCCAATCTTCATGACTTTGCATTTGGCTGGATTGAATTTGAGAAGCCAGTTACTGGACCACATGTCCAGCCTGTCCAGGTCTCTTTGCAGTCCTGCCTCATCCTCGTCCGTTTTAATTCTTCTCATCAACTTCACGTCATCTGTGAACAGGGACACTTCAGAGTCTATTCCTTCCATCATGTCATTCACATATATCAGAAATAGCACTTGTCCTAGAACTGACCCCTGTGGGACCCCGCTCGTAACAGGCGCCCACTGTCGATTCCTCTCAGTATTTTGTATGTCGTTATCATGTCCCCCCTATCTCTCCTGTGTGTGTGTGAGAGAGAGAGAGAGAGAGAGAGAGAGAGAGAGAATTGCAGGCTCTACACTATGTCTCCTCAGTGATTACCTTCATGGTAGATCTCTAAGTGTAGTTCTCAATGGAATGGAATCAGCAAGACATCCTATTGGGGCAAGTGTTCCACAAGGAAGCGTACTGGGACCATTGTTATGGAATGCCTACTTCAACGACCTTCTTCATCTCATCCCAGAATCACATGCATATGCAGACAACTGTACACTGACATTCACTTATCCAAGAGAAGAAATGCCAGCTGCTCTAAGCTACATCAATCACCAGCTGAGAGCTTTATCAGCTTGGGGAAATAGATGGCAAGTAACATTTGCACCTGAGAAAACACAAATGATGATCGTCTCTAGGCACCATGATGGTAATGCTGGTGCAGTAGTAAGGATGAATGGGAGGGTGTTGGCACCTGGAGAAGAAGTTGATATCCGTGGGGTGAAATTCGACTCCAAACTAACCATGAAGAACCATGTTGTAAATCTTGCAAACAAGGCAGCCAGGAAGCTTACAGCACTTCACCGTATCTCGCATCTGCTTGACCGTAGGGGTTGCAAGATTCTGTACAAGGCACAAGTACGCTCACACCATGAGTATGCTCCACTTTCTTGGTTTGCCTGCCCCCCCTCTCATCTGCGACTGCTTGACAGAATAGAGAACAGAGTAAGACGTCTCATCTCTCGCCTGGACCCATCTTGGATAGATCTGTCATTTCAGCAGAGCCTTCAACATAGGAGGGATGTAGGTGGCCTTACTGTTATGTACAAGGCCAATATTGTCAAAGTACCACACTTGGATCCATTTCGAGGACAACGTGAAACAAGCTTTTATGCCACAAGACGGGCAGAAACAGCAACTTCACTCTGGCTGTACCCTTCTCCAGAACATCACTCCATCTGAGATCATATATACCCAGGATGACTCCAGTATGGAACACATTCGTACAGCATAATGATGTCAATGAGATAAAGTCAGTTGATCAAATGAAAATGCTGGCCCACAGATGGCTCCAACTTCATCCTGTTCCCTACTTGTATGTCTCATAACAATAAAAATGAGAGAGAGAGAGAGAGAGAGAGAGAGAGAGAGAGAGGGAGAGAGGGAGAGGGAGAGAGAGAGAGGGAGAGGGAGGGAGAGGGAGAGGGAGAGAGAGGGAGAGGGGGAGGGGAGAGGGAGAGAGGGAGAGGGAGAGAGGGAGAGGGAGAGAGGGAGAGGGGGGAGAGAGGGAGAGGGAGAGAGAGGGAGAGAGAGGGAGAGGGAGAGAGAGGGAGAGGGAGAGAGAGGGAGAGAGAGGGAGAGAGGGAGAGAGAGGGAGAGGGAGAGAGAGGGAGAGGGAGAGAGAGGGAGAGGGAGCGAGAGGAGAGGGAGAGAGAGGGAGAGGGAGAGAGAGGGAGAGAGAGGGAGAGGGAGAGGGGGGGGGGGGAGAGGGGGGGAGGGAGAGGGGGGGGGGGGGAGGGAGAGGGAGGGGGGAGGGAGAGGGGGGAGGGAGAGGGGGGGAGGGAGGGAGGGAGGGAGGGAGGGATGGAGGGAGGGATGGAGGAAGGGAGGGGGGAGGGAGGGGGGAGGGAGGGAGGGAGGGGGGAGGGGGGAGGGAGGTAGGGAGGGAGGTAGGTAGGTAGGGAGGGAGGGAGGGAGGGAGGGAGGGAGGGAGGGAGGGAGGGAGGGAGGGAGGGAGGTAGGTAGGTAGGTAGGTAGGTAGGTAGGTAGGGAGGTAGGTAGGTAGGTAGGTAGGTAGGTAGGTAGGTAGGTAGGTAGGTAGGTAGGTAGGTAGGGAGGTAGGTAGGTAGGGAGGTAGGGAGGTAGGTAGGGAGGTAGGTAGGTAGGGAGGTAGGTAGGTAGGGAGGTAGGTAGGGAGGTAGGTAGGTAGGTAGGTTATTCATAAAGACCAGTGAGAGAGCTAGCTAGCTCTAGCTCTCCTTAGTGTTAGGTGATGAAAACAAATGAGCAAAGATGTCTAATCCACTCAGTGAAGAACAATGAAATTCATAACTGTTTTCTTTCTATTTCCAAAAGAATGTTTGCACACATGCATATCTTACTTTTTGACAGACATAGAAATCTGTACTAATCCTTCCATTAAGTGAAATATGAATTTAACTATACAATAATCACTTATTTTAAAAATTTATTCCTTTTTTCAATTAATATAGACCATCCCTTATTATATGTAATAGGGTAAATGAAAACAAATAATATATATGATACATCAATTATTATAAAATAATTATCACAGCAAAACATGGAACAAATGAGATGGGAGTGGCAATGAGGTTTGCAAGGAACTGGCTACAAGGAATATTTAACAAGATTATCTGCGACATAATGCAGGATATAAGGTCACACAGTCATACAAGTTCATACAAAATATATTAACTAAAGCAGACAGTCAGATTTCTTTGACTATGTTATATAAGAATATAACCTTCAAGGTTTAACATCACAAGTGGGAGAGACTCATCACTTTCAACCAATCACATATATAAATTACATTACAAAATAAATATAAGTGCATTATTATAATGGTTCCTGACTGATGAGGATGTGCAAGCTAGGTAGAGCATGGTACCAATGGTCACCATGTATAGAATATAAAAAACAAAAATGGGCTAAAATATTACTGATGAGTGCAACTAGACACAATACTGTATAGTATACTTAATAATAGAATATAGAATATAACTTACAAGTATTAACGATTCTGTAATGAATATACTAATGCTGAACTCTACTAGATAAAGTAGACTTAGATAGTAATACATGGTTTATGAAAAAAGAGAAGAGTTAATTATATTCATTAAATAATTTTTCATATTTTAACACTTCATTACTGGATAATGGAATGCCAGTCTATGGAGGTAAAAAAAAATCTCTAACAAACAAAAGACTGTATATTATAGGTGGCTAGAATATATCCGAGGTAGGATTTACTAAGTGGCTAGGTCAGGGCCGAGGTAGGGTTCACTATGTTCATGTACTCTGACAGAAGTGTGAGGAGTTGAGAGAAACATCTTCATGACTGGGGAGTAAAACGAGACTGACGAGGGCTCAAATACCTTATGAATACAATCAATATACAAATTAAAATGGTTGCAGGTGATTGGTAAATGAAACATAGCCTGAGAAAATTTATGCAATATTGTCTAAATAATTTGAACTAGATCTAAAAAGATTGATTACAGAGAATAGGGCTAGTGTTGCAGACTGGTAAGTGTAATCAGATGCAAAGACTGCTGCTGAAGGAAGAGGAGAGTGATTCTGAAGGGTACTAAAACTGATGTAGTAGACTGAATGTTGATAACAGGGATTTGTTAACACTGGTGTGGTAGACTGGTGAAGATTGATTACACTGGTTTCTAAGACTAGTGTGGTGGATTGAAGATTGATTACACTGGTTGCTAAGACTGGTGTGGTGGACTGGTGAAGACTGATTACACTGGTTGCTAAGATTGGTGTGGTGGACTGGTAAAGATTGATTACACTGGTTACTATGATTGGTGTGGTGGACTGGTGAAGACTGATTACACTGGTTGCTACGACTGGTGTAGTGTGTAGTACACTGAAGAGTGATAACAAGGACTGCCAAGATTGGTGTGACAGACTGGTGAAGCATAATTACAGGAGTTGGTAAGACTGGAGAATACTGATAACAGGGATTGCTCAGACTGGAGAAGACTGGTGACGACTGGTGACCATTGATAACAAGGGTTGCTAACACTGGTGTGATAAAATGGTGAAGACTGATTACAGTTTTGACTGGTTTGGTATACTGGTGAAGAGTGATCACAGGTTGCTAACTGGTATGGTAAACTGGAAATTTTTGGGTTGAGCTACAAGTCTTTACTGATATCTTTCACAGATGCTCAGAATAGGATTTGACAGTACATCTCATAATAGTTCGAGGATCATCTCCCTTGTGGCCCAGTCTCCGACAAGGCATCCTAAATATTACAGAATTAAGAGCTATTAAGAAATACACAAGGGAAATAAACTAAGTGAATTCTGAATGTAATTATAAGTTTTTATGAGTTGCCTGTCATCTAACATGTTTGTGAGACAGAAAGAAAAAATCAGCAATCCTACCAGAGTGCAAAACATTTAACAGGCTTCCATGTCACACTCACAAGAGAGGACAGTAGTACCTCCCTGGATGGTTACTGTCTACAAACCTAAGATAAGACATGACATCCCAGATTCCACACAATAATGATCCACCACTAATTATATAACTGAAAACAAATGACTTAAAAAACATTACTCACAACAAAGAAAGAATGCTTTATATTAATATACTGTAATCTTAAATTGTTATGCAAAGATTATATTATTCAGTATCATTTAAACATATATATTAGATAAAAATTACTAGTTAAAACTAAAGGGAAAGATATGACTTTATAAAATACCTAGATCACTAAGATATGGGGACAAGAGAGTGCTAAATCTCATCAGGTTTACAACCAATAATTTAGCCTTGAATGTTCAGTTATTAAAAATGTGTGAGAAATTCAGCACTCTGTCATTAAAATTCCTGCACTAAAAAGTTAAACACAATACTGTATTGTCCTAGTCAACATTTTAATAACAAGTCCAAAACTATGGATAATAAGAGGTTTAGCTAAAAATCTGTTCTCACCAATTTATGCTTATTGTCACAGAAATTTATCTAAAATAACTCACAGAACACATGATACTGCAGTGCAGTAGTTGCATTCAAAATGTATTTTCAAAATATTTCATAACCCACTCTGGACTAGCCATAAATGTTGTCTATATATGTATGATTTATGAGAATTCATGAAGACATTTATACATAATGACTGACATTTTTGTCTGTTTATGTACATCTTTGGCATAAAAGACTAAATTGATATTTTATTTTAGATCTAAGCAGAAACTAATAATTGCCTTTTTTGTTTATTGTTTTTTTTCATAGTTCAGACTTCTTTTACAGTTTTACAAAACATTCAGAGCTGTGCTTGAAACTGTATCCAAACACTAGTCCAAGCCCAGGCTAGTGTAGCATAACACTGTACTTTTAGCTTATACTGAAGCGACTAATATGTACAGAAGAGACAGTAAAGTAATGATCTTACAAAAGTACACAATTTGTTTGTCTGTGAATGAACAAGAGTTCCATAAAAGTATACATACTTATTATTTAATACATGATGATACAAGGTAGAGCAAAGTTTTCAATTATGACAGTAATTCATGTGCCACACAGCAGTAGCTGCATATATATGAGACCAGTAAAAATTATTTTGGATTACAAAATGTTTTACTGTGTCACTCCTTTTCTGTGTTGCTGTGGAAATTTGGCCATGAAATAATGAATTAATTAACTGATTTCAAACAATGACACTATAAGAATTGAAAGTCTGTTCTGAGAACTCAATGGAAACCAGAGATTTTTCTCCAAATAATGGATAACTAGAGCACAAGTTTATTTGTAAGCCAGAGTGTATTTTGATGGGCTGAAGAAATATTGACTGTTTCATGCTGTCAAAGTTAAATACCTATATATTACAAAGTAGATTCTTAGGGAAATTTTTTTTCTGAAATTCAGTACAGAATTATGACTTTACTGCACTCATATCTCATTCATTTTCTCAAAAAATCTCAAAATACTTTTTGCAATATGAAATAAATGACACATCCAATCATAAGAACAAACTGATAGCTGATTAATTCATTAAAAACTAGTGCTTATTCATTATTTTCAACTCGCGTGGATTAATGAGACATAAGCCACTTTTTTGACGTCACGTAATAATTTTAAATACATTATTATTCTAGCAACATAATTTTACATTTAATATATATCATAACTTCCTTGTTTTTAGTTGTTCAAGTCACTTTTTTATCATAATTTATGCAGGAAAAATGCTTGTTTAGAACTGCCATCTACTGATCCTCTGCTCATCTTCTGCATATTTAAAATTCGTTTAAAAAAATATACAGGTATACATATATGCTTGTATATTTGTTACAATATAAATGAGCAGATCTTTCCACAGTAAAATAACTTTTGAGTTCAATGCTGTAATTTTATTGGGTGATGCCTTGTGTTGCTTGAGAAAAAATAAAAGCCTCAATAACTTATTCTACATAAAAGCTTCAGTACGTATTTGCATAGATGTTCAGTTTTAAACCATATATAAATTTTTTAATGCTCTCAAATAATTTCAGTCATGCATCAAATCTTTAATGATACCCTACAGTTTTTACAATTTTACATTTCCTATTTAGTATACTGATAACTGCAATATTTCTAACAAAATGTCTAAATAAAACACTTATCTTTGCCTGTATATAGTTATAGCAGTTAACACTTCCTATGACTTGCATCATTTATTAACATGCTTCTGACCACACTAACTATCATAATAAAAAATTAAGTGTTTAAATTGTCTTAATATACAGTTCTCATGTGTACATTGAGCGAACATTTGAGGATGTTAAATTTACACTGGACGTCTTCAGCACCATTAAATGGTTTTATTATTGTTTTAAAAAGGTCTCTACTTTCTCTAAGCCAACACATAACCAGTAAAATTTTGAGTTTGATATAAAAATACTAGCAATGGCCTTTTTAAATGGACAAAATATAATTTTTTCTACTCCTATATTGCTTACCTCCCTGCCTTTCCCATTAGAAGAAAACCATAGTTAAGTTTTCAGCCATAAATATTTTACTGACCATTTGACGTAAGAGTCTTTTTTTTCCTATCTCAATTCATCACACTGCTACAGGCAAATGGCACCTGACAATTTGACAAAGACATCTTCAGATCCTCATGTCCTTAGTCTAGTTCTCATAACCAGTAACACAGGAGGAGGAGTTGCTGCTTTTAGTGGCCTTGCTGTAGTGTTTCTGGCAAGCCTGAAAGATATTAAAACTATCACCAGGCTACTCCCACAGTCTTATTAGTCTCTTAGACTAGAATTTCTGGAAAGCGTGAACATAGTTATTAGGTCATTTTACTTTGTCCTTGCTCTGATAGACTTTAAGAGTTGCTGAGATGAGTGTGGACCTAGACTCTCTATCTTGGTCATCTTCAGTGAAGACAGCCACTTCTGTGATGGCCACCCATGACTTCTGCTTTGTGCCAATAGCTATTCTGAGGCACTGAATGCCCTTAGGGAAGGTCACCCTCAAATCTTTTACATCTAGTTCTCCATTTTTGAAGTCCTGAACATTTGAGAAACTCTTGCAAAGGGCTCGTTTAGGGTTCTCCATCTTAATAAAGGACGGAGACACCTCTAAGCTCCCATAGAGCAGACGATCTCGAGTCTGTAATAAAGATTTTATTTTAAAATTTGACAAGTACAAATTTTAATTTTAACCCCCTTACTATTATTTTCTTATTCTAAAATAACTGAAATAAAAATCCAGATCTGGTTGTTCTCAACAACAGTGTTAATGATGAGCTAATCATTGATGGTGATGGTGATGGTGGTGGTTATTTGTTAATGATGAGCTAGTCATTGATGGTGATGATGGTGGTTAGTAATGGCCACCACAGCATGAACTTTCTCCCACCTCCCTCTGCTCCTCTACTCTTACTTTTATTACTGTAAATGCAAGTGAAATATACTATTTTATTTTTTCACTTAAATTTACTAAAAGGCATCGAATGGTTCATATTTACAGAAGCATTCCAGTAATGGATGGACACAACAACCCTTGCTATTAAATAACCTCAAGCCATTTTAACTTCTTCACTAAACTACTTTGCATTTTTTTTCCTTATCTGGTATTCTTTTCTCTTTTAATGTCTACTGTTATCCATTTATATTTTTGAATAATTTCTGTGTAATCATTCCTCATTTCATTTTAGAATAAACCTTTACATACTTATACTTTTTACTGCCTATTGTGAGCATTTCATATTAGCATTAGTGAAATATTAAGTCCAAACCTGATGCTATATTGATTTATTATTCGTCAAAATCCATATATCAATCGTTGTTAGTAGTCAATAGTTATTTTCCTGTTTTGATCGTATATATACGTCTTACGAGCCACCGTTTTTGATATATATATACTCATAAATTCTAGCGGCTTCAAATCAAGCAGGAGAAAGCTGGTAGGCTCACATGTGAGAGAATGGGTCTGTGTGGTCAGTGTGCACCATATAAAAAAAATCATGCAGCATGTAGTGCATAATGAGAAAAAAAAACTCCAGCCATTTTTTTAATTAAAATGCCAACTTTATGGTCTATTTTCGTATAGTATTTATGGTTGTATTCTCGCTTTCTTGGTCTCATTTGATTGAAGGGAAACATATTATAGAAATAGAGGTGATTTTGATTGGTTTTACTATGAAAAGAACCTTGAAATGGAGCTCAAAATAGGGGAAATGTTTGATTTTTGCCAATCTTCAAAAGTAAACAAATGATATCATTTTTCCAATAAATGTCCAAGTAGCCATTTTAATATGCAGCCATGAATGGGTTGACATTATTTATACAATTATTACAATATTGCAGTAGTCTGCATAACTGTAAATCTTCTATTTTTTGTATTTACCTGGAGTTTACCTGGAGAGAGTTCCGGGGGTCAACGCCCCTGCGGCCCGGTCTGTGACCAGGCCTCCTGGTGGATCAGAGCCTGATCAACCAGGCTGTTGCTGCTGGCTGCATGCAAACCAATGTACGAGCCACAGCCCGGCTGGTCAGGAACCGACTTTAGGTGCTTGTCCAGTGCCAGCTTGAGGACTGCCAGGGGTCTGTTGGTAATCCCCCTTATGTATGCTGGGAGGCAGCTGAACAGTCTCAGGCCCCTGACACTTATTGTATGGTCTCTTAATGTGCTAGTGACACCCCTGCTTTTCATTGGGGGGATGTTGCATCGTCTGCCAAGTCTTTTGCTTTCGTAGTGAGTGATTTTCGTGTACAAGTTCGGTACTAGTCCCTCTAGGATTTTCCAGGTGTATATAATCATGTATCTCTCCCACCTGCATTCCAGGGAATACAGGTTTAGGAACCTCAAGCGCTCCCAGTAATTGAGGTGTTTTATCTCCGTTATGCGCGCCGTGAAGGTTCTCTGTACATTTTCTAGGTCAGCAATTTCACCTGCCTTGAAAGGTGCTGTTAGTGTGCAGCAATATTCCAGCCTAGATAGAACAAGTGACCTGAAGAGTGTCATCATGGGGTTGGCCTCCCTAGTTTTGAAGGTTCTCATTATCCATCCTGTCATTTTTCTAGCAGATGCGATTGATACAATGTTATGGTCCTTGAAGGTGAGATCCTCCGACATGATCACTCCCAGGTCTTTGACGTTGGTGTTTCGCTCTATTTTGTGGCCAGAATTTGTTTTGTACTCTGATGAAGATTTAATTTCCTCGTGTTTACCATATCTGAGTACAGGTGTCCCTCAACATTCGCGAGGGTTAGGGGATCAAGAGCCTCGCGAATGTTGAAAAACCGTGAATGTTTGGTGCCCCAATATATTGTAGGGAATTATTATTATTATAATCAAAAAGAAGTGCTAAGCCACAAGGGCTATACAGCATATTGTAGGGAAATATAATACAATACTGCTTAACTTGTTGAACCATGAACAATCATAAAATACATGAAAACGTCGTAAGTTGTACTAAATATATACATGTTATGCTTTAATAACATGTATGTTATTAAATACCACAGACTCCACCACTGCCTCCACCACTTCTTCAACCAATGCGAGTCCCTACTACCCTCCCTCCGACCCTCGCAACTGGCAGCCAGCCCTCCCAACACTCAGTGTGGTGAGTGTTTTGTTTGTTCATTATTTGCTATTAAACTACAGTATAAATAATGTAAACACATTCATGACTGCATATTGGAATGGCTATTTGAACAGGTATTGGACGGTGACATCATGTGTTTACTCTTGAACACAGCAAAGAATCAAACATTTCTGCTACTGCTAATAATAGCAATAGTAATAATAATAATAATAATAATAATAATAATAATAATAATAATAATAATAATAATAATAATAATAATAATAATACGATATAATTGAAGAAGGAAATTGTACAAAAATACGAGGGAGTGGTTGACACATCGTCAGTGTGACTTTGTTTATGCTGGAGTGAACATTAGTCTCCCTGCTCTTCCAAACATTTCACAATAATTCAGCGGTTGAGGCAGTGGTAGAGGCAGTGATAGACAGTGATAGACAGTGATAGAGGCAGTGATAGAGGCAGTGGGTGAGGCAGTGGTATTTACTAACACATACACATGTTATAAATAATAATAGTACATGTTAATATTAATAACATTTATAATAATAATAAATGTTATTCATAATGTACTATTATTATTTATAACATATATGTTAGTAAATATCACTGCCTCTATCGCTGCCTCTACCACTGCCTCTATCACTGCCTCTATCACTGCCTCTATCACTGCCTCTATCACTGCCTCTATCACTGCCTCTACCACTGCCTCTACCACTGCCTCTATCACTGCCTCTACCACTGCCTCTATCACTGCCTCTATCACTGCCTCTACCACTGCCTCTATCACCTCTACCACTGCCTCAACCACTCCAGTCACACTCAATCTACAAGCACCAAACAATGAATTATTGTGAAATGTTTGGAAGAGCAGGGAGACTAATCTTCACTCCAGCATAAACTAAGTCACACTGACGATGTGTCAACCACTCCCTCGTATTTTTGTACAATTTCCTTCTTCAATTATATCGTATTATTATTATTATTATTATTATTATTATTATTATTATTATTATTATTATTATTATTATTATTATTATTACTATTGTTATTATTAGCAGTAGCAGAAATGTTTGATTCTTTGCTGTGTTCAAGAGTAAACACATGATGTCACCGTCCAATACCTGTCCAAATAGCCATTTCAATATGCAGTCATGAATGTGTTTACATTATTTATACTGTAGTTTAATAGCAAATAATGAACAAACAAAACACTCACCACACTGAGTGGTGGGAGGGCTGGCTGCCAGTTGCGAGGGTCGGAGGGAGGGTAGTAGGGACTCGCAGGTGGCGGGAAACTTGAATATGATTTGGCGGCTGGGAATTTGGTGGCTGGGAATTTGGCGGTTGGGAATTCGTGAATGTGTGAAGCCCACGAAAGCTGAAAACGTGAATGTTGAGGGAGACCTGTAATTGAAATTTCTCATCGTTGAACTTCATACTGTTTTCTGCAGCCCACTGAAAGATTTGGTTGATGTCCGCCTGGAGCCTTGCAGTATCTGCAATGGAAGACACTGTCATGCAGATTCGGGTGTCATCTGCAAAGGAAGACACGGTGCTGTGGCTGACATCCTTGTCTATGTCGGATGTGAGGATGAGGAACAAGATGGGAGCGAGTACTGTGCCTTGTGGAACAGCTTTTCACCATAGCTGCCTCGGATTTTACTCTGTTGACGACTACTCTCTGTGTTCTGTTAGTGAGGAAATTATAGATCCATCAACCGACTTTTCCTGTTATTCCTTTAGCACGCATTTTGTGCACTATTACGCCGTGGTCACACTTGTCGAAGGCTTTTGCAAAGTCTGTATATATTACATCTGCATTCTTTTTGTCTTCTAGTGCATCTAGGACCTTGTCGTAGTGATCCAATAGTTGAGACAGACAGGAGCGACCTGTTCTAAACCCATGTTGCCCTGGGTTGTGTAACTGATGGGTTTCTAGATGGGTGGTGAACTTGCTTCTTAGGACCCTTTCAAAGATTTTTATGATATGGGATGTTAGTGCTATCGGTCTGTAGTTCTTTGCTGTTGCTTTACTGCCCCCTTTGTGGAGTGGGGCTATGTCTGTTGTTTTTAGTAACTGTGGGACGACCCCCGTGTCCATGCTCCCTCTCCATAGGATGGAAAAGGCTCGTGATAGGGGCTCCTTGCAGTTCTTGATGAACACGGAGTTCCATGAGTCTGGCCCTGGGGCAGAGTGCATGGGCATGTCATTTATCGCCTGTTCGAAGTCATTTGGCGTCAGGATAACATCGGATAGGCTTGTGTTAACCAAATTTTGTGGCTCTCTCATAAAAATTCAAAATAGAAAGCAAGAGTAATATCAGAGGGGCCTGTAGATGTGCATGATGGACAAAGAAAATGTTTTTTTAGGGCCAGGAATGTCTGCATTGTTCATTCTGGACCCTATTTTGAAATTATCATATATTTTTAATTTTCAATGAAATTGGACAAATTGCAAATTTCTGACCACGTTATTGGGTAGTTGAAATCGGTGAATGGACAGTTTCTTGTACTCAGTCGATAGAAAAAGTGGAGTTCTAAAGAAATAGCAATGAGTTTGGTCGATTGGAACACTGTAATTAGCAGAAAATAGGACTCATAGTGGGCGAAATTGCCTATTTGTAAACATCATGCGGTCGCTAACTTCGTGAGAGCATAATTCTGTCAGTTTTCCATCAAATTTCATTGTTTTGGTGTCAATACAATCGGGAAAGGATTCTCTATCACTTCATAAGAAAAAATTTTTTTTTTTTTTGGGAAATTTTGTGACACCAGGAGACACCTCAGGATTTGGGGTTGCGACAGTCAAGGGGTTAATACATACATTCTCCATTAGCCATATGAATACAAACATTGATCTTGATATTAATCTCTTTGTAGATGAATGGTTCAGGGAACCGACATGTTGATAAATTAGACACATGTGCAACTCTTGGGTATCTTTATTGAGGAAATGTTTCGCCACACAGTGGCTTCATCAGTCCATACGTAGGAGAAACTTGAAGAACAGGAGGAGAATGAGGTAATCAGTCCCTCAACCTTGAGTCAATGTGTTCAATCCATCAATCTTGAATAGAATACGGTATATGAGCTGAAAAGCAGCTTATAAACCGTATGGCAGGAGAGGTGCAGCAGTCATAGGTGGTGTCACATTTGTTCAATGTGGAAGTAGGTCGTGCCCAAGAATTAGGCAAGCGAAGAATTCCTAAGTATTAAGATCCCAAGAAGTTGCAGTGTCTGACAAGTTTGTAGATGAATGGTTCAGAGAACCGACATGTTGATAAATTAGACACATGTGCAACTCTTGGGTATCTTTATTGAGGAAACATTTCGCCACACAGTGGCTTCATCAGTCCATACGTAGGAGAAACTTGAAGAATACGGTTTATAAGCTGCTTCTCAGCTCATATACCATATTCTATTCAAGATTGATGGACTGAACACATCGACTCAAGGTTGAGGGACTGATTACCTCATTCTCCTCCTGTTCTTCAAGTTTCTCCTACGTATGGACTGATGAAGCCACTGTGTGGCAAAACGTTTCCTCAATAAAGATACCCAAGAGTTGCACATGTGTCTAATTTATCAACATGTCGGTTCTCTGAACCATTCATCTACAAACTTGTCAGACACTGCAACTTCTTGGGATCTTAATACTTAGGAATTCTTCGCTTGCCTAATTCTTGGGCACGACCTACTTCCACATTGAACAAATGTGACACCACCTATGACTGCTGCACCTCTCCTGCCATACGGTTTATAAGCTGCTTCTCAGCTCATATACCGTATTCTATTCAAGATTGATGGACTGAACACATCGACTCAAGGTTGAGGGACTGATTACCTCATTCTCCTCCTGTTCTTCAAGTTTCTCCTACATATGGACTGATGAAGCCACTGTGTGGCGAAACGTTTCCTCAATAAAGATACCCAAGATTGCACATGTGTATAATTTATCAATATGTCGGTTCTCTGAACCATTCATCTACAAACTTGTCAGACACTGCAACTTCTTGGGATCTTAATACTTAGGAATTCTTCACTTGCCTAATTCTTGGGCACGACCTACTTCCACTTTGAACAAATGTGACACCACCTATGACTGCTGCACCTCTCCTGCCATACGGTTTATAAGCTGCTTCTCAGCTCATATACCGTATTCTATTCAAGATTGATGGACTGAACACATCAACTCAAGGTTGAGGGACTGATTACCTCATTCTCCTCCTGTTCTTCAAGTTTCTCCTACGTATGGACTGATGAAGCCACTGTGTGGCGAAACATTTCCTCAATAAAGATACCCAAGAGTTGCACATGTGTCTAATTTATCATATTAATCTCTTGTTGGATAGCATAAACAATCTTAATAATAATTGCCATTATTACATGGGTAGTCAAGCTAAGTGCCAACACTAGCATAACAATTACATATAATGTTAGATCATTGAGTAAACACCCCCTCAAGGAAGGTTCCTTGATGTTGGTGAGGGGCTCTTGATTTAGGGAATTGGATCTGTGCTCCAGTTCCCCGAATTAAGCCTGAATGCCTTCCACATCCCCCCCCCCCAGGCGCTGTATAATCCTCCGGGTTTAGCGCTTCCCCCTTGATTATAATAATAATTGAGTAAACACTACGATGACCTCCTTGCACTACTCAATTCTCTAAATGTCAATATGTCTTTCATTATTCTTACTGAAACCTAGCTAAAACATGACGTTCCAGACATCTTTGCCTTACCTGGTTACACAGCCATACACAACTGTAGGCCTGATCAATTAGGAGGTGACACTACTACCTACTACTATCATGAACTTGAATGTATTAAATCTACTTGCACCAGGGATGAATATGGTGAATATACATTTGCAAAATTTAAATCCAAAAAACCATACCCCCGGCCGGGATTGAACCCGCGGTCATAGAGTCTTAAAACTCCAGCCCGTCGCGTTAGCCACTAGACCAGCTAGCCACAATAAGATTCATCCAACTAGGTATATTTCTACACCATAGGAAAGTTAGCACAGGCACCTCTGTGACCACAAATGCAAGTTTTTACAGACGAATCTCCAGCTAGCGTGGCCGTGACGAACTCTAGCTCAAGTCCCTTCACTGCCGTCAACATGACTCAAGAAATCGTAATGACACGATTGCAAATAAACCATACCCCCGGCCGGGATTGAACCCGCGGTCATAGAGTCTTAAAACTCCAGCCCGTCACGTTAGCCACTAGACCAGCTAGCCACAATAAGATTCATCCAACTAGGTATATTTCTACACCATAGGAAAGTTAGCACAGGCACCTCTGTGACCACAAATGCAAGTTTTTACAAACGAATCTCCAGCTAGCGTGGCCGTGACGAACTCTAGCTCAAGTCCCTTCACTGCCGTCAACATGACTCAAGAAATCGTAATGACACGATTGCAAATAAACCATACCCCCGGCCGGGATTGAACCCGCGGTCATAGAGTCTTAAAACTCCAGCCCGTCACGTTAGCCACTAGACCAGCTAGCCACAATAAGATTCATCCAACTAGGTATATTTCTACACCATAGGAAAGTTAGCACAGGCACCTCTGTGACCACAAATGCAAGTTTTTACAAACGAATCTCCAGCTAGCGTGGCCGTGACGAACTCTAGCTCAAGTCCCTTCACTGCCGTCAACATGACTCAAGAAATCGTAATGACACGATTGCAAATAAACCATACCCCCGGCCGGGATTGAACCCGCGGTCATAGAGTCTTAAAACTCCAGCCCGTCGCGTTAGCCACTAGACCAGCTAGCCACAATAAGATTCATCCAACTAGGTATATTTCTACACCATAGGAAAGTTAGCACAGGCACCTCTGTGACCACAAATGCAAGTTTTTACAGACGAATCTGTGCTAACTTTCCTATGGTGTAGAAATATACCTAGTTGGATGAATCTTATTGTGGCTAGCTGGTCTAGTGGCTAACGCGACGGGCTGGAGTTTTAAAACTCTATGACCGCGGGTTCAATCCCGGCCGGGGGTATGGTTTATTTGCAATCGTGTCATTACGATTTCTTGAGTCATGTTGACGGCAGTGAAGGGACTTGAGCTAGAGTTCGTCACGGCCACGCTAGCTGGAGATTCGTCTGTAAAAACTTGCATTTGTGGTCACAGAGGTGCCTGTGCTAACTTTCCTATGGTGTAGAAATATACCTAGTTGGATGAATCTTATTGTGGCTAGCTGGTCTAGTGGCTAACGCGACGGGCTGGAGTTTTAAGACTCTATGACCGCGGGTTCAATCCCGGCCGGGGGTATGGTTTATTTGCAATCGTGTCATTACGATTTCTTGAGTCAGTTAAATCCAAAAACCTAAAACACCTATAGCAGTTGGAGCAGTCTACAGAGTACATCACACAAACACTTACACATTTAGTGAAAACCTAAGAAACATGATAACTGACTCAGAGATGAATAAATAACACCTAATACTTACAGGTTACTTATCCTAGAACTTGACCCACAAGTAACTGAATTTACAAACACTATGAGCAACTGCTTGCTTCTACCATCTATAACTAAGCCAACAGGAGTCTCCGAGAAAAGTGTCTCATTACTTCACCATATCTGGACCAACACTATATCCCCATTAAAAGCAGGTATAATCACAGATAACACCACAAACCACTACCCCACCTTTCTCATAACCAGCTTATGTAAATTGCCTCGGGAGACAAGTAAGATCTCTTTCCGACTACATGACAAATCATCAGTAAATAATTTTATATCAGCATTAAGTAACATTGGCAATGAGAGCTAGCGGTCAGCCTCGATATTGACAAATGTGTAAAAATTTTTTTACAAAAAAACTCAAAACCTCTATAGCAGGCATTGCCCAATTAAAACAAAGCAGATCACAGCAAAGAGACTAAACAGCCCTTGGCTTACAAACAGCACCCTCAAATCCATTGATAAAAAACACCCACTACAATTATAGTATGCTCCTTGCTTAGCGACAAATTCATTTACTGATGTGGTCTTAGGAACGGAACTCCATTGTTTAGTGAGGAGAAACTGTATATATGTTTCATTTACTGGTCATTTTAGTGCCTACACTCTAGAGGGGTCGGGATATGTGCAGTATGGAGGGCATCTGAACTGCAGTATCGGTGTGCCTCTGGCAAGACAGTGATAGTGTGAGTAATGGTAAAAGTTTTAATTCTTTTTCAGGTTGCCCTGCCTTAGTGAGAGACAGCTAATGTGTTAAAAAAAAATATTGGTCATTTTTCATTTGTTATAAGTTTAAATTTAACCTGGCTGAAATGTTCTGTATAATCAGAGGCTCTCTATATATGTGTACTACTAAATGTCAACCAATTTTGTAACAGCTATGTACATTGTGGAAATAAGTTTCTTAATGTAAGAGAGAGTGCGCTATGTGAATTACTATACGTACTATGGAATTATAAATTTTTAGTATGTCACATGTTCCTGCCAGCAACTAGTACATACCTTCTTATTGATAGCTGCTCCAGTCAGAATCACAACCCTAGATATTTTTAGGGGTTCTGGAAAGAGTATGTCAAAGGTGTCTCCTGGCTTAGGAATGCCCCAGAACATACCCGGGGCAGAGGAATAGGCATGCTCTGCCAGGTAGGCCTTGTACTGTCGGATAGTTGTCACCACATCAGCAGTTGGATTGACATGGGAGAAACGGCGCTTCACAAGACTGCAAGGTGAAAATTAATAAGATGTGATTGCTTATTTGTAGCTACAGAAGCAGAGTTAAGCTCATGGTGTTCTATCTTCAGTACAATATTACAATACACAGTGTATTATAAAAGGGATGGTAGGAAAACATAAATGGAAAAAAGGTAGGAAAACATTAGTGTTTTTATATTCTTTCCATTGTTCCTCATAAAATAGTATAGGACAATACAGTAATATCTCACTGATCCAGAAGCTGGTTATCCAAAATTTGGAACTTTTAATCCTTTACATTTATAGTAGTGTGTTAAAATCAACTTCATTTACTAGTTTTTATGTAGAATGTTATACAAAAAAAGACAAATAAGGTAATTTCCAGAGAAGCATACATGGCCTTAATTTTTTTTTAAATAAACCAACTCCTGCTCTATCTTCCATCAGTGTGATTGATTCATCTGCACCAACAAATGATTTGTCTCAACATATGTCTGTTGTCTTTCCAGTCCATTAGATTAGAAATTAATTTACAAGGCAGAGAATACACATAATTAAAAGAGATGAACTCTAGGAAGCTAACTCTTGTAAATTTAAAATGTCAACACATTACTGGATTTTTTTTTTTTTTTTATTTATTATTGTTTTTTTTTTTGGTTCTGAGCAATCCAAGATTCCAAATATCACACAGCTCCTGTACCCCAACAACTTTCTTTGGTTCTGAGAAATCCGAGATATTCCAAATATCACACAGCTCCTGTACCCCAACAACTTTCTTACCTTTAACTACTAATTTTCCTAATGAATGTCACTATTAAACAGATTAGAGCAATATTTAACAAACCCAGCTCTAAAGCAAAATTTACAGTGACAAGATTTTGTGTTTTTTTTGCAAATTCTAGATTTATGAGACCTTAAGGAATATAACCCTTGTGAATTTTATTCAGAAATTATGGAACCAAGACCAGGGATGGTACCAGAATTTATATACTGAGGCAGGTGGAGGAAACCTAGGGGTGGCTGTCTGGTTGGAAGGAGGGAGGCTAAGAGACTTGTTTTGAAGCAGCATTATTACAAATATTTTTATTTAGGGGGGGGTTGTGAGAATTTTGGGGGCTGAAGCCTTCCAAGCCTATTCAATAAAAGGAATTTTCATTGTATGAGAAATGGGATTCTCATAAGTTTTCCACAAATATCATAATTAGATATCTGAAAAGAAATTCCAATAATAGTGAGAAGACTTTCTCTTTTTCATATCTTTCTTCCTCCAAGGTTTTCATGCAGTAACTAGAGAATGCCCCTTGTATCAGTCTCTCAATACTGATACATATTTCCTGGAAAAAAGTGTCAGTTTACTGATTAGGAATCACTGAAGGGGAGACCTATAGCCTTTCCCCGTTGAAACTTCCTAAATTAAAAGTCTCATCAGTGTTGCAACTTTCAAACACACAAGCTTATCTTCAAAAGGTAATGACACCGAAAATACAAATTTTATAGTAGAACTTACATTTACTATTATGTAGGTGCAAAGCTGAAGGTCAGGCAGCACTTTACACAACTGCAATTTTGACCATAGTTCTTGGCTATTTTGTTAATATGCCTTCCATTCTATTGACTGAGTGTAAGAAACTTAGAACTACCCTATAAAACACTCAGAGAAAGATAATTTGGGAAATTTTACAGAGAATTCAATAAATTGCAATTTAATTAAAAACATAATCCAAAGTAAACACTAGTCATTTCAACCACTTATTTCTGCTGTTCATTCCTTACATACCCAGGCCTCTCCTACAATTGCCTTCCATTTTGAATTCATCACATCAAAAAACTGAAATTTTACCCTATTTCTCAGTTAACAGAATATGATAAAAGAATGGCTGGTCATGATTTAGGCAATCTTAATAATTTTACAGACCTAGTAAAAACCCATAGACAGACCATGGGTTTGGGGGGAGGGAGCCTACTCTTTCTCAAGAAAAAATCACCAAAAATCTAATATTTTCACCACTTTGAGGCCTATTTCAAGTCACAAGAAACAGTAATAAACCCATGAAAACCACCTGGAAAACACCTCAAAGTCACTATTTTAACCCAAATACAAGGTAACAGGTTAGGTATTCCCATTATGCACTGCATGAGGCAGAATTTTTTATACCGTGCATGCACACCACACACACCCATTCTCTCATATCTAGGCCAAAATTTACCACTCACAGTATATTTGAGGATGCTAAAATTAAGATATAAATATACATAAACACTACTGGCCTCAATAATATACATAATGTATATCTACATGGAAGACAGTGAAAGAACTAAGTGGTTGCCTGAATTATTTCTTTTTTTCCTTTTCTCTCTCTTTTTTTTTTGTCTCCCACTTTTTTTTTCACTCATAATATGAGGTCTCATCCAATTAGCCTCAAATTTTCAATGCAGGGTACAGTAATTAGGGCAAGACTCTTGCAAAAATTGGCATGTGCAAGTGCCTTATGACCAAAACTGTAGAACCATTTCTAAGATCCTGAAATAGCTCCAATAACTTCAAGAACCCTCTTCTTCTTGGCTTCAAACATTCACAAAGATGCTTCTAAATTTAAGGATGGTGGGAAGTGTAATCCAAATGTGTAGGTGCACATCTGCCAGTTTTGTGCTTAAAATAATGTGAAATTTAGATTCCCATTAAATCATACTAAATATGAGTCTTCCTCTTCTGAATGCCTTTAATATTTAATGGTTGATGCATCTTACAGACAGTATCATATCCAGTAAGTTTAGTTTGTGTATGGGGGAGATTTATCTATACTAAATTGGTTTACAAAACTTGGAATCTGCAGAATCCATGGAACAAATGGAGATTGCCTTTTATGATCAGATTTAAATTTTCAAGCCTGGTGTTTTTTTTTTTTTTTTTAGAAAGCAAGGTTTGCATAGTTATTGCACTGCATATTTCCCAATTTGAAATCTCCACAGGCATTGAAAACTAACAGAAGAGTGAGTCAATCTTCCATAGGCTTATGCCCAGGCAAAGTGGCAGAATAGGGCAAAGGAGGTGGGCAGACAACCAGGCAGCCAGGAAAACAGGCAGAAAGCCAAGCAGGCAAGTAGCCAGGCAGGCAGGCAAGCAAGCAAGCAAGTAGCCAGACAAGCAGTCAAGCAACCAAGCAGGCAGTCAATTAGGAAGAGATTGCTAAAAAACTGTAGACTGGTACATTGTACACTTACCCTCTTGCTTCTGCTGCCTTCCTTCCTTCCTTCCACCCTCCCTCACTAACACCCCCCATCTCCAACACACCCTCCACCATCATTCCATTTAACCCTTTGAGGGTCCGTCCCATAGATCTACAGCTTTACGTTCAGGGTCCAAACCGTAGATCTACGTCATGAGCTCAGCTCACTCTGATGAACTGTGAGTGGTACATTTGGGCCTAGATATGAGAGAATACGTCTATGTGGTATGTGTGCACCACATAAAACAGATCCTGCAGCACGCTGTGTATAATGAGAGAAAAAAAACTGAAATCATGATTTTTCGATTAAAACAGCGACTTTGCAGTGTTTTTTTGTATGTTTTTTATAGTTCTATTTGTGATTTCTTGGTCTCATTTGATAGAATGGAAGACAAGTTACAGAAATAGAGATGATTTTGATTGGTTTTAGCACTGGAAATGGCTTGAAACTGAGCTCAAAGTAACAGAAATGTTAAATTTTTGCCAATATTCAAGAGTAAACAAACGACCTCAGCCGTCTAATACATGCCAGCTGGTGGGTCTAATATGCATTCACAAACATGGTGATGATATTTATACAATTATTACAGTATTGCATAACAGTAAATCTTCTATTTTTTGGTGTGAATAAAAATTCATTATGTGAATAAAAAATAAAAATGGAATTTATTTGTAAAGCCTCAAAACATAACTAATGAACAGAGGAAATGTTAGTTTAGTTCCAGGAATACCTACATTGTTTATTCTGGACCCTATTTTGAAATTGGAATATTTTGAACTTTGTGTTAAATTGGCCAAATTAACAATTTCCGATCACTTTAATTTGTAGTTGAAACAGTTGACTTGGCGATTTCTTGTGCTCAATCGATAGAATAGAAGTAATACTAGTGAAATAGCTAAGAATTTGGTTGACTGGAATAATGTAATTGGCCTAAAATGGGAGTCAAAATCGGCAAAATCGCCGATTCGTAAATATCGCTGACACATCAAAATTCGCGAGAGCATAATTTCATCAATTTTCCATCAAATTTTGTACTTTTTATTTTATTACCGTCACAAAAAGATTCTCTACCATTTCATAAGAAAAAATAACAAATTTTTTTTTTTTAAATTCTTGGACACTGGGGCACCAATTCAAATTTGGGCCTTGGACCCTGAAGGGGTTAAAACCTATTCATCATCCTGTCTTGTCTCTGGGTTGAGGGCCTATCCATGTGTGCTCCAACCATCATATGCATATTGTATCTCAAATTTTTCATTGCAGCTCAAAACTAAATTCATTTATGAGGGTAAATCATAATTCAAAATTATCAAACTAAAGCCCATTATGACTCAAGGGACGGCTGTATTTTGTAAATGCAGTGACTGGAAATAAAGAATCAATATCTCAATACGAATTTAAATTTAAATCTAACATTATGACATTGGAGGTCATGCTCTTACATACACAAGTCCTACATTACTGACAGACTCCAACATTTAACCATTATTGACATTACCTCATCAATTCAACTTACCAACATAGGGGTGCCTCAGGGCAGCATATCTGGCCCTCTACTATTCCTCACCTATCTTAGTGTTATCCTTATTGCATCTCAGATACTTAAACTGGTTTGCAAGTGACATGACTATTGTCATCTCCAATCAAGATCTGGGTTTCATCAACAACACCATTAATGGTTAGTAGGTAAGACACATATGCAACAGTTATGCAACTTTATTCCAAAACGTTTTGCCTACACAGTAGGCTTCTTCAGTCGTGTACAGAAAGTAGGCAGGAACAGTACATGACTGAAGAAGCCTACTGTGTAGACGAAACATTTCAGAATAAAGTTGCCTATGTGTCTTACCTACCAACCTGTCGGTATTGTATACCATTTTGATATTCAACACCGTTAATGTTTAGCCTATAGAGACTGTTACTTGGATGGCAAATGATACACTAACATTCAATATTGACAAGAATTTCTACATGGTATTTGGGAACAAAGCTAAAAAAATATACAGTTGAACATAAAGGTAAATGACACACACTTTAAGGCAAGATGAGGGAAAAATTCTGATGGTAATCTAAAATTCAGCACACATCCAGCACATCTAAGAAAATCTCCAAAACAAAGTGGGTATCTTTTCTAAAATACACAGCATCTCAAGCATCATAAGTCACCCTGTACTACTGTAACCTAGCCTTACCTAACTACAGTATTTGTGCCTGTAGATCTACAACAGCAGTTCCCTGAATCTAACAGTCCCTAAAATGGGACATGGTTCTGTTACTGAACTTGTTGCAAAGATGGCTTGTTTCAGCTTGCTCAGGGTGGTACTTCTCCGCAAACATTTGGACATCATTCCACTTGGCGCAAATCTCCTTAATCTTTGAAGAAGGCACCTCATCCACTCCCTCTTCCTCCTCCTCTGAAGCAAGTTCCTGAGCTGTGGTCTGATACTGTTCCAGATGAAGCTCTTCCAGCTCTTCAGTGGTTAGCTCTTCCCTGTGGTCCTCCACCAACTCTTCCACATCCTCGCCACTCACTTCACATCTATGGGGTTTCTCACTTTCTTTACCACAGGGGTACCACTAGCAAGTTTCTTTGGGCCCATGGTAGCTTATTTCACAGTCCTACAAGCACTAAACACAATGAATTAATCGTAAAATGTTTGAATGAGACAGCAGGTTAGTGTTCACTCAAGCATCAACAAAGCCAGACGGGCTCATGGCGCCTGCGCAGGGACGCGGACAGAGCGGGCTGGCGGACAGGTCCGGTACCTGGCGGTTCGAAAAAAAGGGGCGAGTTCGATAATGGGGACAAAGTTGGTTCGAAAAAAGCGGTCGATTTTCGAAGAGTTCGATAAGCGATACGTTCGAAATCTGAGGTTCCACTGTACATACTCTAGAATGAATAAAATAGGACATAATATGATGAGTGATGATACAATTTTTGTTTGATTGCTGAACTTAACTGATACAATTTGATTTAATTCCATGGAAATCATCCTCTTTTTCTTCTCAGAAGTGTCCTTTGCACTTATTTTCTTAGGACCCATGCTTAGAAAAAAAAAATTGGGCCAAATGACTGTAAAAAAAACGCAAGCAAGCACGAGAGAAATGCTCCCACGGCGATGTAAACATGTGGACGACTCCTTACCGGATGTTTTGCCATCAGCTGTGCCAACTAGTGGCAGCATTTTGAATTATTATTACATATTACATATGTATTATTATTATTATTTTATTATTATTATTATTATTATCACACTGGCCGATTCCCACCAAGGCAGGGTGGCCCGAAAAAGAAAAACTTTCACCATCATTCACTCCATCACTGTCTTGCCAGAAGGGTGCTTTACACTACAGTTTTTAAACTGCAACATTAACACCCCTCCTTCAGAGTGCAGGCACTGTACTTCCCATCTCCAGGACTCAAGTCCGGCCTGCCGGTTTCCCTGAATCCCTTCATAAATGTTACTTTGCTCACACTCCAACAGCACGTCAAGTATTAAAAACCATTTGTCTCCATTCACTCCTATCAAACACGCTAACGCATGCCTGCTGGAAGTCCAAGCCCCTCGCACATAAAACCTCCTTTACCCCCTCCCTCCAACCTTTCCTAGGCCGACCCCTACCCCGCCTTCCTTCCACTACAGACTGATACACTCTTGAAGTCATTCTGTTTTGTTCCATTCTCTCAACATGTCCGAACCACCTCAACAACTCTTCCTCAGCCCTCTGGACAACAGTTTTGGTAATCCCGCACCTCCTCCTAACTTCCAAACTATGAATTCTCTGCATTATATTCACACCACACATTGCCCTCAGACATGACATCTCCACTGCCTCCAGCCTTCTCCTTGCTGCAACATTATTATTATTATTATTTATTATTATTATTATAATTATTATTATTACATATTATAATTACGTATTATTATTATTATTATTATTATTATTATTATTATTATTATTAATTTAGGTAACTGAAACTCACTAAATAATAATACAGTGGACTCCCAGTACAGTGGACCCCCGCATAGCGAACGCCTTGCATAGCGAACAATCCGCATAGCGAACGCTTTGTTCGCCAAAATTTTGCCCCGCATAGTGGACAAAAACCCGCTCAGCGACCTTCGTCCGAGACGCGTCCATTGTTTACCAGCCAGCCTCCGCGGTAACATTCAAGCATACACTCGGAGTATTTCGTATTATTACAGTGTTTTCGGTGCTGTTTCTGGAAAATAAGTGACCATGGGCCCCAAGAAAGCTTCTAGTGCCAACCCTGTGGTAAAAAGGGTGAGAATTAGTATGGAAATTAAGAAAGATTTTGAAGGGTTTGGGGCTAACCCTGAGAAGCCTATGCCAGTTGTGGAATCCATTGTGCCTACTTCAAAAATTAAGGAAATGTGTGCACAGTGGGTTGAACTGCAAACCTTTATGGATGAAAATCACCCTGACACAGCTGTTGCAAGCCGTGCTGGTGACTATTTCAATGACAATGTTATGGCCCATTTTAGACAAATCGTAAAGGAACGGGAGGTACAGAGCTCTATGGACAGATTTGTTGTGCGACAGAGGTCCAGTGACTCTGAAGCTGGTCCTAGTGGCATTAAAAGAAGAAGGGAAGTAACCCCGGAAAAGGACTTGCTACCTCAAGTCCTAATGGAAGGGGATTCCCCTTCTAAACACTAACACTCTCTCTCCCCTCCTCCCATCCCATCAATCATCACCAGATCTTCAATAAAAGTAAGTGTCATGTAATTGTGCATGCCTTTTTCAGTTTGTGTGTACTAAAATTAACATTTTTTTGTGGTAAAAAAAAATTTTTTTCATACTTTTGGGTGTCTTGCACGGATTAATTTTATTTCCATTATTTCTTATGGGGAAAATTAATTCGCATAGCGAACATTTCGCATAACGACCAGCCCTCTTGCACGGATTAAGTTCGCTATGCGGGGGTCCACTGTATTCGATGGCATCGGTATACGTTAAATTCGGTATTCAATACATTTTAACGCCAAAATTTTGCCTCGCCACTCGTTAAAAAACCTGCCACAAGCGATTCGTCCAGGACACGTCCACGTGAGTGCCAGTGTTTACAAGCCAGCCAGTGTGCTCGCATCTAAGCATACATTCAGTACATTCCATATTATCACAGTGTTTTTGGTGCTTGTTTCTGCAAAATAAGTCACCATGGGCCCCAAGAAAGCTTCTAGGGCCAACCCTGTGGTAAAAAGGGTATGGAAATTAAGAAAGATTTTGAAGGGTTTGGGGCTAACCCTGAGAAGCCTATGCCAGTTGTGGAATCCATTGTGCCTACTTCAAAAATTAAGGAAATGTGTGCAAAGTGGGTTGAACTGCAAACCTTTATGGATGAAAATCACCCTAACACAGCTATTGCAAGCCGTGTTGGTGACTATTACAATGAAAATGTTGTGGCCCATTTTAGACAAATCGTAAAGGAACGGGAGGTACAGAGCTCTATGGACAGATTTGTTGTGCGACAGAGGTCCAGTGACTCTCAAGCTGGTCCTAGTGGCATTAAAAGAAAAAGGGAAGTAACCCCGGAAAAGGACTTGCTACCTCAAGTACTAATGGAAGGGGATTCCCCTTCTAAATAATAAGTTCGACACTCTCCCCTCCTCCCATCCCATCAATCATCACCAGATCTTCATTAAAGGTAAGTGTCATGTATTCTATTGTTAGTAGAGTACTACTAACTGTGCATGTCTTCTTCAGTTTGTGTGCATTAAACTTAATATTTCATGTGGTAAAACTTTTTTTCATAGTACTTTTGAGTATCTTGGATGGATTAATTTGATTTCCATTATTTCTTATGGGGAAAATTAATTCGCCTTCCGTTAATTTTGGCATATGATGAGCTCTCAGGAACGAATTAATATCGTATACCGGGGGTCCACTGTAATACTACATATGTAATAATAATAATTAATATAATTAATTATAATTATAATTATAATATAATTATAATTAATACAGTGGACCCTCGACTAACGCTATTAATCCGTTCCTGAGAGCTCATCGTTAGTCAGAATAATCGTTAGTCAAGTTAATTTTCCCCATATGAAATAATGGAAATCAAATTAATCCGTGCAAGACACCCAAAAGTATTGAAAAAAAAAATTTTAACACATGAAATATTAATTTTAATACACACAGACTGAAGAAGACATGCACAGTTACATGACACTTACCTTTATTGAAGATCTGGTGATGATTGATGGGATGGGAAGAGGGGAGTGTGTTGATGGTCTTAGTGTTTAGAAGGGGAATCCCCTTCCATTAGGACTTGAGGTGGCAAGTCCTTTTTCGGGGTTACTTCCCTTCTTCTTTTAATGCCACTAGGACCAGCTTGAGAGTCACTGGACCTCTGTCGCACAACATATCTGCCCATAGAGGCCTGTACCTCCCGTTCCTTTATGACATTCCTAAAGTGTTTCACAACATTGTCAGTGTCACCATTAAACACTTGTTCAGGTTTCAGTCCTTCACTGTCTATGTATTCCTTGAATTCCTGCACATATTTTTCAGCTGCTTTTTGGTCCAAACTGGCAGCCTCACCATGCCTTATCACACTATGTATGCCATTACGATTCTTAAATCTCTCAAACCAACCTTTGCTGGCCTTAAATTCACTCACATCACCACTAGTTGCTGGCATTTTCTAATTAAATCGTCATGCAACTTCCTAGCCTTTTCACATATGATCGCTTGAGAGATGCTATCTCCTGCTATCTGTTTTTCGTTTATCTATACCAATAACAGTCTCTCAACATCTTCTATCACTTGCGATCTCAGTTTCGAAAACATAGTTGCACCTTTGGCAAGAACAGCTTCCTTGATTGCCGTTTTCTTGGCCACAATAGTAGCGATGGTTGATTGGGGTTTTGTGTACTGCCTGGCCAGCTCGGAGACATGCACTCCACTTTCATACTTAGCAATGATCTCTTTCTTCATATCCATAGTAATTTTCACCCTTTTTGCTGTAGGGTTGGCACTAGAAGCTTTCTTGGGGCCTATGGTGACTTATTTTGCAAGTGCAATCACTAAAAAGGCTGTGATAATATGAAATGTTCCGATTGTATGCTTGGAAGCGACCGCGGTGGCTGGCTGGCTTGTAAACACTGGCCAGAAGTGGACGCGTCTCAGACGGAACGAATAGTGTTGGTCGAGTTTTTTAGCGCTAATCGAGGCAAAATTTTTGCGATAAAATGTATCGCTAGTCAGATTTATCGTTAATCGATGCCATCACTGGTCGAGGGTCCACTGTATTCTACTGTACAACTATGAAATAATTACTATCCTACTGTACAACTACGTATAATATACTCCTTAGTGTTAAGTAGACTGTAGGCCAATAATGTTAAGTTGGCCCATAATGCCTAGGCATAATAGAGGCTCTCTTTGCATTGCAACCCACTATTGTCAATACAAAATCTCAATGTACTGTTTGCAAAGACATAAAATAAATAAATAAATAAATAAATAAATAATAATAATAACAAGAGCTTCAGAATGCCACCTACTCAGTGCACTGTTTACCTCGGCGTGGGAGTACAGTGGACCCTCGACTAACAATTTTGATCCATTCCAGAGAGCTTGTCCTTAGCTGAATTTATCGTTAGCCGAATTAATTTTCCCCATAAGAAATAATGGAAATCCAATTAATCCGTTCCAGACAGTCAAAAGTTATTAAAAAAAAAAAAATTCCGTGAAATATACATTTCCTTACAAAGAAAACAATGAGACATGCACAATAAATACATAAATAAATACTAAAATGACACTTACCTTTATTGAAGAGTATTGATGAGTGATGAGACACTTGTTTTTCTTGAACACTCTGGGATTTTCAGAGTGATACATGAGTAAAGGCTTCACTTTGCAGTCCCAATAGCATTACAACAAAACATGAGAGTTAGCCTGTCTTTCATAGGCTTATGTCCTGGGAGTGCCTTTTCCTTCTGAGTAATGTAGGTCCTGTTTGGAATTTTCTTTCAGAACATGCCTGTTTCGTCACAATTAAACGCTTGTTGGGGTTGGAATTTTTCAGCTTCGCCATGCCTTATCACACTGTGTATGCCACTACGATTCTTAAATCCCTCAAACCAACCTTTGCTGGCCTTAAATTCACCAATATGAGCACTAGTTCCAGGCATTTTGATCCTGTTCACCTGGGTGTTAGTCGACTGGTGTGGGTCACATCCTGGGGGACAAGATTAAGGACCCAGTGGAAATAAGTTAGATAGTCCTCGATGACGCACTGATTTTCTTGGGTTACCCTGGGTGGCTAGCCCTCTGGGGTTAATTGTTTCTTGGTAACTGTTTCTCGTTAAGCCACACCAACAACACTCTCTCCATATCTTCGAGTAGTACAGTTGACGATGATGCAGCAGCAGTTGACGGTGGTGCAGCAACAGCTGATGGTGGTGCAGCAGCAGCTGACTGTAGTACAGCAGCAGCTGACGGTGATACAACAGCAGCTGACAGTAGTGCAGCAACAGCTAATGGTGGTGCAGCAGTAGCTGACCGTGGTACAGCAGCAGCTGACAGTGGTGCAGCAGCAGCAGCTGATGGTGGTACAGCAGCAGCCGACAGTGGTACAGCAGCAGCTGAAGGTGGTGCAGCAACAGCTGACCATGGTACAATAGTATTTCGATAGTATTTCTCACCCTCTTTACCACAGGGTTGGCACTAGAAGCTTTCTTTGGGCCCATGGTGGCTTATTTAGCAGTTACAAGCACTAAAAACAATGGAATAATACAAAATGTATCGAAAGTATGCGTGGAACCATCCACCCTGGCTTGTAAACAATGGCACACTAGCTGAAGACAGGGCAGCTGAGGTGCTCAGGCTGGACGGACAGGCGGACGCGTTCGGGACGAATGTCCTTACCCGAGTTTTTCATCATTGGTCGAGCCAATATTTTTACGCAAAAACTCATCATTACCCGATTTTATCGTTAGTCGATGCCATCATTGGTCAAGGGTCCACTGTATTTCTCTCATGCTTTGCTTACATTTTTTACAGTCATTTGGCTAAATTTCATTTTTCTAAGCATGTGACCTAAGAAAGTAAGTGTAAAGGACAGTGCTGAGAAGAAAAAGAGGATGATTTCCATGGAATTAAAGCATGAAATCATAGATAAATAAGTGAGGTGTGCAGGTTTTGGGTTGAGGGAGAAAAGGGGGAAGCTGGTTCATAACTCGGATGTTGGCTCATAACTCAAAGCAAAAAATTGACCGAGCGACGGCTTGTATCTCAAAAAACTCGTATGTTGGGACACTCGTAAGTCAAGGTTCCACTGTATGTATTTGCTATTATTAAGATAAGATTTCGTTCGGATTTTTAACCCCGGAGGGTTAGCCACTCAGGATAGCCCAAGAAAGTCAGTGCATCATCGAGGACTGTCTAACTTATTCCCATTGGGGTCCTTAATCTCGTCCCTCAGGATGGGACCCACACCAGTCGACTAACACCCAGGTACCTATTTGCTGCTAGGCGAACAGGACAACAGGTGTAAGGAAACGTGTCGAAATGTTTCCACCCACCAGGAATTGAACCCGGGCCCTCCGTGTGTGAAGCAGGAGCTTTAGCCACCAGGCCACCGGGCCACACTTTAGGTATCACATGTTTTTAAGAATTACAGTGGTACCCCGAGTTTCCAACTGCTCCCAACTCGACCAATTATGTAAGTGCATTATTGGAAGTGCTTCTGTAAGTGTATTTTTGGAGGTATGAAATGGACTAATTTACATTATTTCTTATGGGAATAATTTCGTTCGGTAACGGCACTCGAACAGCCTTCTGGAACGAAGAAAGTTCAAAACTCGGGGTACCACTGTATATAAGAAACATGCTTCATATAATAAAATCATAATACAAACAGCCATGAGAGAAGAAACTGACATAATAGTGAAGTGTGGTAGCTGTGAGTGCGTAGTGGAGTCCACGTGGATGTGGATGATATATGTATTACGCTCTCTCTGATCCACTACCACTATAGAAACTGTAATTATGACTAAGGGTAACTGCAGAAGATGTGCAAAACAACATTCCTTTGGTATGCTTTTTACACATAAATAGCATGACTCATTCTCAAAAAAATAAATAGGAAATATTTTCTCCCAGTGTCCTTACCCTTCTTCGTTGAATATCTCGAAAATAAGTTATTGATATATTTATTGTAATACAGTAAACCGTCAATTAAAACGATTTCTTTTAAAAGGTTTTCTCCATTAAACAATTGTCAAAATGCTGCATATTTTTATTTTACACTTCGTAAAATTCAATTTAAACAGTTCTGCTTCTCGGTAGGGAAAAAATTTCAGCGCCGCAAGCTAGATGAATGGCTTACTGACTGACCTGATTTACTGGTTTTCTGAATGACTTGACTGACCTTACTTGAATGATTTACTGAATGACTTGGCTGATTTACTGAATGACTTGACTGATTTACTGACTGGCTTACTGACTTGACTGACCAACTTGACTGACTGACTTACTGACTTGACTGATTTACTACCTGGAATATACCTGGAGAGGGTTTCGAGGGTCAACGCCCCTGTGGCCCGGTCTGAGACCAGGCCTCTGAATGACTTGGCTGATTTACTGAATGATTTGACTGATTTACTGAATGACTTGACTGATTTACTGAATAACTTGACTGACTGATGTACTGACTTGACTGACCAACTTGAGTGAGTGATCTACTGAACTGAATGATTGTACTGACTTGACTGACTGACTGACCTACTGAGTCACTTGATTGAACTAACTTACTGACTGGACTACCATCCACCTCAGCCCAGATGGGCTTCAGCATGCCTCTCCACTCCCTCCTTCACAATAATTGACAAACACCAGCAACCACAATTTAAGGTAAGAAATATTATTTCTGTTGCATTTTTAGCCTTAAGCAACAGAAAAAAAACATATATTGTAACAATAATGAACAGCAATTGCACTATTATTTTTATTTTTGTAAGATTTGGAGGCCTAAAAGAAAAGTTGTTTGGCTTTTACGGGGGCTTTAGGAATGTAACCCTATTTTCCCCATCAGTAAACTGTGGATAACTGAAACCATCAACAGATATGAGGTTCTAATATATACAACTTAACTGTGTTACATCAAGTATTTCTGCCCAACTTGTCAATTACAATTTTTTTAGTTTTATGAATGATCTCGTAATTTGTTTCTTAACTATTATTTTTAAATTCTAGTCAATACCTTGTATTAGACCCATTAGCATACCTATGTGCACAACTGTACACAAGTACAACACAGATTTATCAGCAATGAATCATCCAGCACCTCTTTTAACGCAGAAAATTATGAGACTACATTTTTATTAGATAAGTTCACAGGGCAGCAACAAATAGCATTGTATATGGTGCATGCTCCCTTATAATTTTTATTTATAATGATTTTGTGTGATTCCTGGTATAATTTGCTAACAGTTACCCTTAGCTATGGCTAGGGTTAATAGCTATATGGGTAACTTGAGTGAACTGAGTTGTCTGGTGAATAAATTAAAGGGCTAGAACAAAGTTCCTTTGTGATTGATGTCCTCCCTCTAACATCACAGATCCATTATGAAACAGTCAACTATAAAACAGACAATAATCCTGACAATCCTCAGTTTCCAGAACTTTGTGATTAGCTCTGCAGTTCCAGTAAAAATTTTAAAATTTACCATTTTAGGAGTGGCAGTACTGCAATATTCTTTGTAAGTACAGTAAGAAATAAACCTGTTTCATTTATGTTAATGTTTGATTTAAGTTTTCAGCAGACCACGGTGGGTCAGAGGTGTCTTGCTGAATTATTATATGACCTCTGTTGGTGGTCTGCATTGGATTACATGCAGCCAGCATAACAGCTCATGGTCATGGACCAGGGCATGGGGGTGTTGACCCTCAGAACCCCCTCCAGGTTTTCTTCCCTAAGCCATGCATGTCACAAGAGGCGACTAAAATGCCAAGAGCATGGGGCTAGTAACCCTTTCTCCTGGCATTACTAAATGAAAAATAAAAGAGAGAAAAACTTTTGTTTCTTCTCTTGTGGGCCATCCCGCCTTGATCTGGCAAAATCAGTATAGTATCAGCAAAGCCTAGGAGCTAAGAGTGTCAGAAAATTGGTTTTGCACTGGTAGACTTTTGCTTAGTCTTTGTTAATTTGTCTGAAATGCTGTGCACACTATGAGCTTTCAAATTATTGTATACAGTGGAACCTCAGTTGTCAAACGTGATTTGTTCCAGATGTTGGTTCAACAACCAAACCAATTTTTCCCATAAAGAATAGTGTAAATGAATTAATCTGTTCCAGACCAAAAATGACAGTGTAATAATTTACTAATAATAATGTATGAACTACTACATTAAACAATGTATAAAATTATACAGTGCAGGGAAACTAAAAATGAATACTAAATGAAAATTTAACTGAAATACTGTACAGTAAATGAAAATTTAACTGCCTCATACTTGTCTGAGGAGAGCTAATGGCATACTGGAAGCAGGAGGTGGAGGAGAGGAGGGGAAATGTTACTGCTTGGAAGGAGAGTCACTTTCTAATAATATGTCAGGCAATTCTCCTTCTGGTATTGTTTCTTTCTTTGTCTCTTTTCACCACTAACACCTTGTTCTGGCTCAGTGGTTCTTTGTCTCATTAAAACCTGTCCAGAGAGGTTTGTTTCAGATTCTGTTTTAACATTTGTCTGAATTGAGACATTACTTCTTTTCTTAAAATTATCAAACCAACCCTTACTAGTCTTGAAGAATTTCATTTCAGCACTTGTTCCAGGTTTTCTTTTCAGGAGGTCATCATGCAACTGCTTCCTTTTTTCACAAATAATGGCCTCTGAAGCATTATCACTATGTAACTGTTTTTCATTTATCTAAATCAACAAATTTTTCAACCTCTTCAATAATTTGTGGCCTTTGCCCTGATATCACTTTCGCACCTTTTGCAGGGTCAGCTGCTTTAATTTTTTCCCTTTGGGCCAGTATCGTGCTAATGGTACCAGGAGTTTACCTGGAGAGGGTTTCACGGGTCAATGTCCCCGTGGCCTGGTCTGAGACCAGGCCTCATGGTGGATCAGGGTCTGCTCAACCAGGCTATTACTGCTAGCCGTACGCAAGCTGATGTACAAACCACAGCCCGGTTGGTCAGGTATTGACTTTAGGTGCCTGTCCAGTGCCTTCTTGAAGACAGCCAGGGGTCTATTGGTAATTCCCCTTATGTATGCTGGGAGGCAACTGAACAGTCTTGGGCCCCGGACACTTACTGTGTTGTCTCTCAGTGTACTCGTGGCGCCCCTGCTTTTCATCGAGGGAATGTTGCATCTCCTGCCGAGTCTTTTGCTTTCATATGGAGTGATTTTTGTGCGCAGGTTTGGCACCAGTCCCTCCAGGACCATCCAAGTGTATATTATCATGTATCTCTCTCGCCTGCATTCGAGGGAATACAGATCAAGGACCTTCAACCGTTCCCAGTAGTTTAGGTGCCTTATTGTACTTGTGTGTGCCACGAAAGTTCTTTATGCACTCTCCAGGTCTGCAATGTCGCCAGCCTTGAAGGGGACCGTTAGTGTACAGCAGCATTCCAGCCTAGAGAGCTGGTTTTGAAGTTCTCATTATCCATCCTATCATTTTCCTAGCGGATGAGGTAGATACATTATTGTGGTCTTTGAAGGCGAGATCCTCTGACATTGTCACTCCCAGGTCCTTCACATTACTTTTCCACTCTATTGTATGGTTAGAATTTGTTGTATACCCTGACACATTTTTAATTTCTTCAAGTTTCCCATATATGAGTAGTTGAAATTTCTCCTCGTTGAACTTCATATTGTTTTGAGTGGCCCATTCAAAGATTTGGTTGATGGTAGACTTTGATTTACCAAAACATTTTGCTGTGTCAACCACACGGAGCCTTTCTTCTTCAAACTTTCAAATCAAAGATTTGGTTGATGGAAAACTTTGATTTACCAAAAAGTTTTGCTATGTCAACCATACAGAGCCTTTCTTCTTCATACTTTCAAATAACTTCCTTTTTAAACTCAATAGTGCTTTTTGCAACTTTTCTTTTTACTTTCATCTCTTTTTCCTTTTATGGACCCATGATGGTTTATCTCACAATAAAAAATATTGCACCAAAAAGCAAAATGACAAGAAAAGATCACAAAATGCACAGCAAGAGCTCAAGAGATATTTACAGCACGTACGCTAGTCGCTATACTCACTGAGACCCACGCTGTGAACTCTGGTGATCATGTGATCCAACCATTGTCGGTCGACAACCAAGACCATGTACAAAAATCAAATTGAACAAATCGGATTGAAAACCAATTCGTTTGACAACTAGTCCATTCAGCAACCAAGGTTCCATTGTATACTGTATATATGAACAGTACAATGATTTGAGATAAAATTACTGTATTATTTTTATTATTATTTATTATATATTATTATTACTGCTACAGAATAATTGCTTATCATTCCAGTTCACGTACTCAAATTTCCTTAGATATGGCTGAGACAACATAATACAGAAATTTCATGTGGTTAATCAAAACAAATTATGTCTGGCATATTTATTAACAGCATTGTATACACAGTTTTTTTAAAAGATTTTGTGACTGGTTTTGATTTAGTATTAAAAAAATATTATTTTTGTGCCTAGTGAAGCTACTTCCTCAAGGCACAAGCTGCAAGGTTTACCTTGGGATGATTCATGATGGTGCAGGTTGATGGCTCTACTTGGGGATACTTCCTAACGGTGCAGGCTGAGGGGTATACTTGGGGATACTTCATGGGAAAGGTTACATTTCAGCACCTTAATTATATAGCTCATAATTAACCTAATATTGCATTTCTTCAGTATCCATGTGTCATGTTCATAAATTTGATTACTACTACTACTACTACTAATAATAATAATCTTTATTTTTACAAGTACATGATGCAACTATTCAAAGATGTGTTTTAAATCATACTGCCTGCTATCTAAGGCTAGATTCACATCATAACTATCATATCTTATTACAGTACTAACAGCAAGCTGCTTCTAGAGCTGCACCTCACATACATTATTATATCCTTAATCTGCAAGATTAACTCCTCAAATAGCAACGAGGGTATGTCATTACATCTTTTTAATGCACATATATTTCTTGGATGACTCATTTATATTAGAGCATTTGACTTAAAACAGAAGAAACTTGGTTTGATTCCCAATCAGCAAATAAGTACCTGGGTGTAAGTATGGAAACCTTTATAATATGACATTTTCAAGGTGGTATTTTATACCATCTGTTCTCAGGTACTGGATGTTAGCTGAGCATTGTGGGTCACATTAAAATTTTAAGTTCCATATCCATGAATTCACCTTCCACAGATTTCGCTTCTAGAATGCACCACTTGGGATGAATGAAAGAGTACCTTACCGACATTCATGTACTGTCTGTATGAGGTTTGGGTGCAAAAATACTCAGCATCTTTGGCCAGAGTTTTACCTTGATTAGGAAAGTTAACTTATCATCAGCTGGAAGGCAGGAGCTGACTGCTAACCCACTACTATTGGGCTACTTGCCCATTCAACCTTTAAGCATATACAGTATCTTACAA
The DNA here is from genome assembly GCF_038502225.1 of Cherax quadricarinatus. Lineage (NCBI taxonomy): Eukaryota > Metazoa > Arthropoda > Malacostraca > Decapoda > Parastacidae > Cherax > Cherax quadricarinatus. The sequence goes on along the minus strand of NC_091293.1, from coordinate 71,346,452 downwards.
GGCATTCCACATTATTTTCCTTAAGGTAACAAAAATCATGACATTTCTCCTGACTGATACCAACAATTAACATTCAGTGCAACAAAGGTGGGTTACACATTCACCCATGCCCCTCTTCTTGGGAGCAAAATTTTTGTGGTTATCATTCAGTTGCAGGGATATTTTAGTACTATCATGCATGGCTGCAATGCTTCCTTAGGGTTACACAACAGATGTAAGATCTCTTGCTTGACGTGTTTCAATGATAGTGATTATGGAGCAATAATTAGCTGCTACCATCCAACCTCATTATATATTGGCAGATCTGCCAATCTCTGCCGCCAGTCCTGTTCAGTTCAAAGTTTCGAGGGAGTTTCATATATGTATTTCATCCTGTACTTGAAGAGCAGGAATGAGCTGGATGCCATAATCATACGTGTACTTTTCTTCTGTTCTTGCAACAGCTTCCTCCTGCATTTCATTGTGATGCAATGTTTCACTGAAGACAGTATCAGTTTGCAGGCTAACATTCCTCAAGGTGCTGTCTGAAACCCTCTTAGCCGCATGAAATGATGTATGTCTGCCCATTACACTGACAGCAGTGAGTGAACAGTTTGGTAGTGCCATCTCACTGCTTTAAGAAGTCATGCCTTTTTGAGCAGATAAGGTTGGTATCAGTTGTCTATTTTAAATTTCCATGGGAACTAAAACCTGCTAGAGAGGACCCAGTTGGACAGCTTGTCTGTATAGGCCATATACACCTGGCTCTCAATCTAAAACCAGCCTGCCACCATTTGTTGAAATGTATGTATCTGGGATATGGACACTGGGGCCACATCCCAGATGGAAGTTATCGGTGCCATGATGGTCACTCTCTCAATTATAACGTAGAAGAACTGGAGACAGAAACTCCTGGGCCTTACCAAGTGAACTGTTCCCTACCCACTCCCTTTTTACTGGATGGTGGTAATCTGTTGCAGCAATTGTTGTGTGTACCACAGTACCATATGTGCTTTGCATGCAAGAATGATGAACATTTTCAGGTGGAAGGCTAGTTTGTCCAGCTCCACCTGGTGAAACCCACAATATGCATTTGCAAAACTGTTGTATGAGTGGAAGGGAAAAAATTGGATACTATTTCAAGTGGCACAGCATGTGGTAACTTTTCTTCCTGTAGTTTGTAGTTACATGCTGAAAATCCATGGAGTGCTATGGCGATTTATTTTTCTTTGAGACCACAACCATCCTGGTACATGATTCAGTGGCCTCCTATGCCGGTTGGGGGTGTAACTGTGGAAAATATTATTGTCCATGTTATGTATGGTATAAATGTATATGCTATAAGCCTTTACCTTAGCTTGAGTGCATGATAACTTTTCAGATCAGGAAATAGTGGATTTTTCTTTATATCACTGGCATATGTAGTCACAAATGATACATAGTAGAGAAGTTAAACCTCACCATTAGCTTATCTGATATAATGTCAACTTTTCATTGATATTGTAACATATTAGTCTAGATACTGTGTTTATGTATGTATGTATGTGTTTCCATACCTGCACACTAAATAAATAATACAGTAGACCGTTATATTACATGGTAGTTACGTTCCTGAAAATGCCATGTAGATAAATTCATGTTAGATAAACTGAATAACTAAAGGGAAAAATAGGGTTATGTTCCTGGGACCCCTAAAAATTTCAAACAACTTTATTTTTAAACATCTAGATCTTGCAAAAATAAAAATGATAATGTTGTTTTCATTGCTTAAGACTACAAATGCAACAGAAATAATAATATTTACCTTAAATTGTGGTTAGTGGTGTATGTCAGTAATTGTGAAGAAAGTGGAGATGCATGGTGTGGTCCCTACTGGACTGAGGTGAATGGTTGTCGGCAGAAGTGGATGGTTGAGGTTCTGGTACTAAAGTCGATGGTTGTAATGGAGAGTACATAAATTCTGTAATGGATCTCTGGGCTCCTTTTCACTGCAGTACATTACAGCTGATAGTAAAGCATCATCAGCTGCTCTAGACCCCATTTCAAAGCAGTGCTTCTAGATTTGTCAGGGTTCACTTCATTGAAAAAGTCTGTTAGTTTATTAGCAACATGGAACTGCTAACATAACTGCTGCAATGTTAACTGTTTTTCTTGAGGTTCTTCTTTGTCTTCTTTTATCTGGTTCTCTTGTATCTGTGCATTGAGCTCTGCCAACATTTCCTCTGGACTCCTGCCTTCATCATCATCATCATCTTCTAAGAGATCATTTACATCTTCCTTCATATCTTCAAAGCCATCACCTGGTAATCTCCTTGCCAGCTGAACCTGACTCATAATTAATTAAGTGAGGGAAAACCAGTGAATTAACTACAGAAGGCCATAACTTTCCCCAGCCTGTATTTAATGATGATTGGGGCACTTCATTCCATGCACTTCTGGCATAGCTGATGGGATCTGCAGTGTTAAATTTATTCCAGAAGCTTGGTACTGCCAGGTTGGAGTTAGTCCATTGATACAACTAGTTTTTTCATCACTTTTCTTGCTCAGTTACACATGAATGACTTAACTCCCCGATTCAGTGGTTGTATTAAAGATGTTGTATTTTATGCCAATTACATTATTCCAGTTGACCAAATTCTTAGCTATTTTGCTAGTTACTTATATTTAATCGACTGAGCACAAGAAATTGCCCAATCAACTATTTCAACTACCCAATAAAGTGATTGGAAAATTGTAATTTGGCCAATTTCACACAAAGTTCAATATATTCCAATTTCAAAATAGGGTCCAGAATAAACAATGCAGGCATTCTTGGCACTAAAATAACATTCCCACTATTTATTAGTTGTTTCCAGGCTTTACAAATGAATTCCATTTTGATTTTTTATTCACACCAAAAAATAGAAGATTTACTGTTATGCAATACTGTGATTGTATAAATAATATCAGCACATTCCTGAACGCACATTAGACCCACCAGCTGATGTGTGTTGGATGCATGACATCATTTGTTTACTCTTGAACATCGGCAAAAATTAAAATTTCTGCTACTTTGAGCTCAGTTTCAAGCCATTTTCAGTAATAAAACCAATTAAAATCATCTCTATTTCTGTAATATGTCTTCCATTCTATCAAATGGACCAAGAAACCCTGAATACAAACCTAAAGAACATACGAAAATACACTGCAAAGTCGCTGTTTTAATCCTAAAACACTGCATACTGCAGGATTTGTTTTCTATGGTGCATACTAACCACATAGATGCATTCTCTCATATCTAGGCCCAAATTTACCATTCACAGCTTATCTGAGTGAGCTGAGCTCATGGCATAGTATTATGGCTTGGACCCTTGGCTTCAAAGCTGTAGAACTATGGGATGGACCCTCAAAGGTTAAAAGATCAAAATACAATTCACAAACACAGCTAGCTCCTAGGAGAGAATCGTATTACACACATATTCATGAAAGGTTGGGACAGGGATGACGGTAGGTCTCCCCCTCCTGGAGACAATGGTCTGACCCATATCCAGGCGGCCACCTGAGCTAGGGAAATATGCCACATGAAACGCTCCAAATTTTTTTCCCTCCTGCAAACCGAACTGTGTAGAGTTAATTTTACAAAATGCTGTATAAAATTATGCCGCAATTTTTCAGTAGTGTAATAACCAAAACATGGCAAATAAATCCATGTAATATAACAGTCTACTGTATAATACAAACAAATAAATATTTTTTTAACACACCAGCCATCTCCCATTGAGGAAGGGTGACCCAAAGAAAAAGAAAAAAATATATTCTTTTTACATTCAGTAATTTATACAGGAGAAGGGGTCATTAGCCCCTTGCTCCCAGCATTTTAGTTGCCTCTAATGACATGCATGGCTTGCAGAGCTGGATTAAGATTTTGTAGGTCCCTGGGCTACAGGTACTGTGAGGCCCCCAGTGATATTTTCACACTTAATAACACACTGGCAAAATGCATATCATTAATATTAAACTTAATTCAGCCATAATTAAAAAATGGTAATATTAAAATCATATAAAAAGGAAAGTAGGCCTTTGCCGCTTGACAAGTTGACACAATAACCCTATACTATTGTGTAATTACAATTTTGGTTTGCTAAGTACAAAGAAAGCCACTATCATGCCGGGGCATTTTGGGCAGACTTATCCTAGCACATAATAACTACTTAAATCTAGACAAGATAAGAGTGGTTAACTTGTATTAAAATCTTCATTTAAACTTAACACTAATGCGAGGTAGTCAAGGTTGAGGTTTATAAGAATAATAATCTTGAAGTTGCACATAATAAAAACAATATTACAAATAATGGTTCAAACAGTAATATTTCATGGATTGGCAGATGTTTAATAGACTAGAGTTCATATAATATAATATTTAGGAGAGTTGCTTCAACTGATTAGAGGTTGTTTAGGTTGGTTTGGTTAGTATTGAGATATGAGAAGATTTTTAAGCAAAGTCCTAAATCTATAAGTAGTCAGGGAATCCTTTACCAGTTCAGGTAGTGAATTCCAGATCTTCAGATCCTTTATGTGATTGCATTTTTGCATAGTGTGAGACTGCCACGAGGGATGCCGAAGAGTGCCCTATGCTTTGTTTTGTGACTGTGTGTTCTGTTGTAGCTATCAAGAAGAAGTTTAAGTGGAGGGTTTATATTGGAGTTTAATGTTTTGTATATGTAGTAGGCACAATAATATGAGTGTATGTCTCGTACATTTATTAAGTTCAGGCTTTTGAAAAGTGGTGGGGTGTGCAGTCTAGAACAGGACCTGGCAATCATCCACACAGAAGCTTTTTGTTATTATTATTATTACAATCAAGGGGGAAGCGCTAAACCCGGAGGATTATACAGCGCCTGGGGGGGGGGGGATGTGGAAGGCATTCAGGCTTAATTTGGGGAACTGGAGCACAGATCCAATTCCCTAAATCAAGAGCCCCTCACCAACATCAAGGAACCTTCCTTGAGGGGAGAAGCTTTTTGTTGCATTATTAAAGGTTTAAGGTGGTTGGCTGTGGTTGATCCCCAGGCACAAATACCATAGGTGCTAGGAAAAAAAAGGTAGTAAACACAGTACAGTGGACCCCCGGTTAACGATATTTTTTTCACTCCAGAAGTATGTTCAGGTGCCAGTACTGACCGAATTTGTTCCCATAAGAAATATTGTGAAGTAGATTAGTCCATTTCAGACCCCCAAACATACACGTACAAACGCACTTACATAAATACACTTACATAATTGGTCACATTCGGAGGTAATCGTTATGCGGGGGTCCACTGTATTATGATCAGACTTCATTCATATGATAAAAAAAGGACCTAATTAAATCAGCAATTACAATGAAAAATGGAGTGTACATCAACGAGTGTCTAACGAGAAAGCATCAAAACCTTCTGTTCAGGTTGAGAAAACTTAAACAGGAAAACAAAATACATCAGTGTTTCACTCGAGATGGGAAAATACTAGTTAGAAAAACATCAATGGGACAACAATATACCATCTCAAATGAACATGATTTCTCTACCTTCCTTAGAAAAGCTGACATTTCCGTAACAGATTAGACAAGTGTCCTTAACACATATATACATGTGGTGCATATAGTGTATGTTCACATTACAATATTGTGCAATTCCTTGAACTTTCTTTTACTAGCTAGTACCAACTACCTCAAATACTTTTTACTCCATTTTTATTGCTATTAATTGCTCAAATTTTATGTTGCAAGTCAAATCTTACTCCTAAATTAATGTTATTTGTTTACCACTACTTATTTTAGTGCCTTTTTTATTGTGTGGTGCAATTAGTGTATATTCCTATTACATTATTGTGCAATTCCCTGTACTATCTTTTACTAGCTAGTACCAACTACCTCATATTTTTTTACTTTTTTTTTAGTGCTATTAATTGCTCAAACTTCATATCACAAGTCAGATCTTACTCCTAAATTAATATTATATCATAGTGACTATCTAAAGGTAGTAGGTTGGTAGACAACAACCACCCAGGGAGGTACTACTGTCCTGCCAAGTGAGTGTAAAACGAAAGCCTGTAATTATTTTACATGATGGTAGGATTGCTGGTGTCTTTTGTCTGTCTCATAAATATGCAAGATTACAGGTACGTCTTGCTGCTTCTACTTACACTTAGGTCACACTACACATACGTGTACAAGCATATATATATACACACCCCTCTGGGTTTTCTGCTATTTTCTTTCTAGTTCTTGTTCTTGTTTATTTCCTCTTATCTCCATGGGGAAGTGGAACAGAATTCTTCCTCCGTAAGCCATTCGTGTTGCAAGAGGCAACTAAAATGCCGGGAGCAAGGGGCTAGTAACCCCTTCTCCTGTATATATTACTAAATGTACAAGGAGAAACTTTCGTTTCTCCTTTTGGGCCACCCCGCCTTGGTGGGATATGGCCGGTGTGTTGAAAGAAAGAGACTATCTGTCCATTTAACTTTGTTTACCATTACTTATTTTAGTCCCTTTTATATTCTCTCCTTTATTTTAGATTTAAATAACTACCTTAGTTCATATACTTACATTTGTTAAAATAATTAAGGTGCTATTTTCAGGTGCTAAAGTGTAATACTTTCATTATTTTACTATTATATTCCCTAGCTCCTTTATTTGATTACCACTTTATTTGTTCACCACTACTTATTTTAGTCCCTTTTATATTTTCTCCTTTATTTTAGCTTTAAAGAACTACCTTAGTTTATATATTCACATTTGTTGAAATAATTCAGGTGCTATTTTTTAGCTTTAGAATATTTACTTTGTCTTATACAGTACAAAAACTCAATGCACATAAAAGGCCCTAAAATCTGGAATTCATTACCTGTAAATATAAAAGAAACACTACCTGTTTATAAATTCAAGTCTCTTCTCAAAGATCACTTACTCACTCAAAACCAAATAAATACTGAATAACTGAACCTTATAAATTGTATATCCTATATGTTACTCACAATTATATCACACAAATGTTAAACCTAGGACCCAATCTAACTTTATTATTTTTTTAAATACACTACCTAACAGAATACTCCATTCGACTGAATGTACAGCAATGCATGCAACCATATGACCTGTCTTTGTAATACTCATTTGTGCTTTATAGTTATCTGTTTACAATAATGTTTTATCACTGATTTCATCATTGCTTAGTTAATCTTAAGTTAATTTTAAGCCAGCCCGTAATGCTATGCATATAAGTGGCTTTGGCATGCTGCTCTTACCTGTATTTTTTTATACCTCTGTATGTATGCTAAAATTACTAAATAAATAAATAAATAAATAAATAAATACTTAGGCTAATTATAGATTCACTATAAATCTTATGATTACAAGCATTGATCCTGATACCAACCTCTTACTGAATGACTTATATGAATCAAACAGCGACTGTAATTACTACACAGCAGAACAAACAAAGGCACTTCTCAGAGCCAACAACAACATAACTGTCTTTAGCTACAATGTCAGATCTTTAAGCAAACATTACGATGACCTCACAGCATTACTAAATTCCCTTCATGCCAGTATGTCCATCATTACTCTCACCAAAACCTGGCTAAAGCCAGATACTACAGATGTCTATGCCATTCCTGGTTACACAGCCATGCACAACTGTAGGCCAGATCAACAAGGGAGTGGCACAGCTATATACTGCTCAGACCAACTAGAATGTATCAATAATACTTGCACAAGGGATGAACATGGGGAATATATAATAACTAAATTCAAATCTGAATACCTACAAAAACCTCTCACAGTCATAAACATCTACAGAGTACCACAGTCAAATATTAGCCATTTTAGTGAAAACCTAGGAAGTATGATAACTGATGCACACATGAATAAAGATCACTTACTACTCTCAGGAGACTTAAATATAAATCTCCTGAAAGACCAGGATCCACATGTAACTGAATTCACAGACACTGAGTAACTGCTTGTTGCTACCAACAGTAACAAAACCTACAAGAATTACAGAGACTAGTGTTTCCCTATTAGACCACATCTGGACCAACATCATATCCCCTTTAAAATCAGGCATAATCACAGATATTACCACAGACCACTACCCTACCTTTCTCATAACCAATCTAGGTAAATTAGCCCAAGATGCTATTATACACATGCTAGAACAAATATACACTGCATTCGAGAAAAAAGAAGTCCCATTGGGGATCTTCATTGATTTACGTAAAGCTTTTGATACAGCTGACCATGATTTGCTGCACATAAAATTATCACACTATGGTATAAGAGGGCACTCCCTCAACTACCTAAGGTCATACCTTAGCAACAGAAGCCAATATGTGTACACAAATGGAGCAAACTCTTCCACACAGCCAATTACAGTTGTTGTCCCACAGGGAAGTGTCCTTGGCCCTCTTCTCATTCTCAGTTACATAAACGACCTACCAAATGCATCGCAACTACTCAAACCCACACTACTTGCAGATGACACTACATACGTCTTCTCTCACCCAAGCCCAGTCATGCTAGCCAATACTGTAAATACTGAATTACAGAAAACAGCTACCTGGATGATGATTAATAAACTTACTCTCAATATTGACAAAACCTACTTCATTCAGTTTGGAAACAAAACTACAGATGTTCCTCTTAACATAATGATGATAAATGGATCACCTATCACAAAGCTCGCAGAGGGAAAATTCTTAGGAATCCACCTTGATAATAGACTCAAATTTCAAACATATGTATAACAAATTTCCAAGAAAATCTCCAAGACTGTAGGCATACTATCAAAGATACGGTACTATGTTCCACAGTCAACCCTCCTGGCACTATATCACTCACTCATTTACCCTTATCTCACCTATGGAATTTGTGCATGGGGCTCAACAACAATAAATCATCTCAGACTATTAATTATCCAACAAAAGGCTGAGGTCAGAATGATAACAAATTCCCACTCCAGGCAGCATACTCCACCAATATTCAAAACTCTAAACTGACTCACCGTACAAAACATCCATACTTATTATTGTGCCTACTACGTACATAGAACACTAAACTCGGATATAAACCCTCCCCTCAATCTTCTCCTTATCAACCTCAACAGAACACATGACCATAACACAAGGCACAGATCACTCTTTGATGTTCCTCGTGTGCATCTCACACCATGTAAAAACTCAATGCACATAAAAGGCCCAAAAATCTGGGATTCATTACTTGTGAATATAAAAGACATACTGTCTGTTTATCAATTCAAGACTCTTCTTAAAAACCACTTACTCACCCACAACCAAATAAATACTGAATAACTGTATCTCATAAATGTATAACCTGTGACCCTATCAAAATGTTTTTTAATTACATTACCTAATAGAATACTCCATTCTCTTGAATGCACAGTAACTCATAAAATGACCATATGACCTGTTTCTGCACTACAAATCATTGATTTTATTCGATTTGACTGGATTATATTATAAATTGTTATGCTACAAATTTGTACAACTATAAAGCTTCTTATTTGAAATACTCATTTGTACTTCATGTTGCAATTTGTTGACTATAATTTTTACCACTGAATATAGCATTGCTTAGTAATCTTAAGTTAATTTTAAGCCTGCCCATAATGCTCTGCATACAAGGAGCTTTTGGCATGTACACCCAATCATTGTATTTCTTTGTACAACTATATATCATGTCCAAATAATAAAATAAATAAATAAATTAAAGAGTGGTATAGGGTAAGGAGTGTCGTTTGGGGTACATAGTATCGTATCTTGTAAAGGATGCCTACTGATTAGGATATTTTCTTCGATATATGCTGGATGTGGGAATGAAATTTAAGATTACAGTCAAGGAGAAGACCTAGAAATTTACCCTCAGTGTATTTTGTAATAGAGAAACCATTTATCAACACATCAAGTTGGATATTTAAGGCTCTGTTTCCAAACAGCATGAAGTATGTTTTGTCTAGGTTGAGAGTGAGTTTGTTCGTCATCATCCAAGCATATATTTTTAGCAGCTCATTGTTTATAGTGTCTCCCAGCACATTTGGGTTTGAGTGGGAGTAGACGTAAGTAGTGTCATCTGTGAATCGAACTGGCTTAAGGAGTTGAGATGCATCAGGGAGATCACTGATGTAGATGAGAAAGAGGAGTGGGCCTAGGACATTACCCTGGGGCACTCTGACAGCTACAGGCTGGATACTGGAGTTGACTCCATATGCATATACCAACTGGTGTCTATCGTTAAGATAAGATTTTAGGTAATCAAGGGACTGTCCTTTGATGCCATAATGATTTGGTTTTAAGTGCAGGAGATTGTGATCCACTGTACCAAATGCTTTTTGTAGGTCAATGAAGAGCCCCAGAGGATATTCATTTTTATCGAGGGAAGTACATATTAGTTCAAGCATTTGTATAATAGCATCATTCATAATTTTTTGGGTCTAAACCCAAACTGGAAGGGGTTAAGTATGTATGTTGTTGGATATAAGGTAGGAGTAAAGTCGTTTGTGTATTATTTTTTCGAATATTTTAAAAAGTAAGGGCAAGTTTTATATAGGTCTATAGTTGTTCAAGTCAGCTGGATCACCTCCTTTGAGGACTGGGGTAACTCTTGCAGTCTTGAGTATGGATGGGAAGGTTAAGGACTCTACAGATTTGTTAAACATTGTTGCAAAAATGAATGACAGCACATGTTTAACTCTTTTATATATGAATGGTGGCAAGTTATCCAGATCTGCTTTGTTTTTTAATGATTTAATGATGAGTGAGACTTCAATAGAATTAGTTGGAGCTAGATATAGAGTATTTGGGCAGTTGCCAATGAGGTAGTTTTTCAGCTGGGTATCAGAGCTTGCAAGCTTTGATTCTACAGTAGAGAAGACGACATTAAATTTGTTGTCCGTGTCTATAGGATGTATGTGAGGTTCATCTAGTTTAGTTAAGTTTATCTCTCTGTTTCCAGACAGTTTTCTAGAGTCCAAAATTTTGGGCTTCGATTTTCATATTAGTTTTGTGAGAACTGATGTTTATCGTTTAGTCAGTTCCTTAGTAATCAGGCCTGATCTGGACAGCTTTTCAAGTTGGTGCTGTTTATCAATGGATTTGAGGATACTGTTTGTTAGCCATGAGTTGTTTAGTCTCTTTTCTGTGATCTGCTTCATTTTGATTGGACAATGCATGTTATAGAGGTTTTGGGGTTTATGTAAAAAAGTTTTGACATCTTTGTTCACATTATTGCTGTCAGCTAGCTCTCTCTGCCAGTCAATGTCACCTAGTACTAATATTAAATTATTTACTGATGTCTTGTCATGCAGGCAAAATAAGATCTTTCTCGAGTCTTGAGGCAATTTACATAAGTTAGTTATGAGAAATGTGGGGTAGTGGTTTGTAGTGTTGTGTGTGATTATACCTGCTTCTAGCGGGGATACTGTGTTGGTCCAGATATGGTCAAGTAATAAGGCACTTGTCTCAGAGATTCATGTTGGCTTAGTTATAGAAGGTAGTAGCAAGCAGTTGCTCATAGTGTTTATGAAATCAGCTACTGGAGGGTCAGTTGCTTGGATGAGGTTCATGTTTAAGTGTCCAGGGTATTGTTTGCTCTGAGTTACTGTGTTTGAGCAGGATGGTGGGGAGGGAGAGGGGTTGAGGGACTACTTGTCTTGGAACTGTTCTATTTTTTCCATCAAACATATAAAACGCCATAGTGAATAAGACATATACAACTTAGTCATACAGTTTCAAACTCTTGAAGAATGACATTGATATATAAGGTGTGACCAATAATTTCTGATTGATTTTGTTGAAAGAATGCTACAAGGAGCAAAAGTCAAAGGGGCATTTTGAGCTCATGTATAATGTCTTATGATTCCCAACAAATCCTGCTAGTGTTATGTACTAGACTGCAGCCATTCTGGTGATGCAAGACAAATTTCTTGGCAAGTGCTTGGTGATGCATATATTTAATCTCCAATGTCTAACAGAAAACCAAAGATTTTTGTAAAAGATTGCTTTGCAGTATTTTACAAATGACTCCAAAACAAAGATTTTGTAAATGACTGCTCTGCAGTCTTTTACAAAATCTTTGTTTCAAGAACATAAGAACATAAGAAAGGAGGAGCAATGCAGTAGGCCTGTTGGCCCATACTAGGCAGGTCCTTCACAAATCCAACCCACTAACAGAACAAACGCTACCCAAGCAGTAAGCTTCGACAATTCCATTCACTCACGTGCAAGTCCCACTCAAATCCAACCCTGCTCACTCATATACTTATCCAACCTAAATTTTAAACTACCCAAGGTTTTAGCTTTGATAAGCCTACTAAGCAAACCATTCCGCTCATCAACTACTCTATTACCAAACCAGTAATTTCCTATATCCTTTCTAAATCTAAACTTATCTAACTTGAATCCATTATGTGGGTTCTCTCTTGGAGAGACATCCTCGAAACCTTATTTATATCCCTCTTTCTTAATACCCATCTTCCACTCATACACTTCAATCATGTCTCTCCTCATTCTTCATCTTACAAGTGAATGTAATTTAAGAGTCTTCAGTCTTTCTTCATACAGAAGATTTCTAATGCTATGTATTAATTTAGTCATTCTATGCTGAATGTTTTCTAACAAATTTATGTCCATTCTGTAATATGGAGACCAGAACTGAGCTGCATAATCTAGGTGAGGCCTTACTAATGATGTATAAAGTTGTAATATAACCACTGGACTTCTGTTGCTTACACTTCTTGATATGAATCCTGGTAATCTGTTTGCCTTATTACATACACTTAGGCATTGCTGTCTTGGTTTAAGGTTACTGTTCACCATAACCCCCAAGTCCTTTTCACAATCTGTATGGCTAAGTTCTACATTACAGTGGACCCCCGCTTAACGATCACCTCCCAATGCGACCAATTATGTAAGTGTATTTATGTAAGTGCGTTTGTACGTGTATGTTTGGGGGTCTGAAATGGACTAATCTACTTCACAATATTCCTTATGGGAACAAATTCGGTCAGTACTGGCACATGAACATACTTCTGGAATGAAAAAATATCGTTAACCGGGGGTCCACTGTATTTAATTTATAAGTGCTAGGGTTATGGACACTCCCGAGTTTCAGAACCTTGCATTTATCTACAATGAACTGCATCTGCCACTTTTTTGCACCATCTCTTTCCAGTTCAGCCTTCTAAGCAGCACTGGACAGAGATGGTTTGATAAATATTGAGGGGTGGGAGCACCAGATTTTGTAAACCCCATGATATTCATACAATAGAAAGTCAGTCAAACCTGGCATAGCAATATAGTCTCAACATTATTCACTCCTGTATATTTAAATGGCATTTAGTAAGAGTGTGCAAGTTAACAGTCTAGCTAGAATGAAGGGTATTAAGTAGCAAGGAACCAATAATTGATAAATTACCTCACTTATAAATCTAATTATGTATGTACAGTGGACCCCCGCATAACGATTACCTCCAAATGCGACCAATTATGTAAGTGTATTTATGTAAGTGCGTTTGTACGTGTATGTTTGGGGGTCTGAAAGGAATAATCTACTTCACAATATTCCTTATGGGAATAAATTCGGTCAGTACTGGCACCTGAACATACTTATGGAGTGAAAAAATATCGTTAACCGGGGGTCCACTGTACCTAATTATGTATCTAATTATGTATGTACCTAATTATGTATCTAATTATGTATGTATCTAATATTGTATGTTAAAATGTACTGCTCCATAACCTATATCAATACATTATAGAGTAAGAATTGGTATTAGTCTGGAGTTTACCTGGAGAGAGTTCCGGGGGTCAACGTCCCCGTGGCCCGGTCTGTGACCAGGCCTCCTGGTGGATCAGAGCCTGATCAACCAGGCTGTTACTGCTGGCTGCATGCAAACCAACGTACGAGCCACAGCCCGGCTGGTCAGGAACCGACTTTAGGTGCTTGTCCAGTGCCAGCTTGAAGACTGCCAGGGGTCTGTTGGTAATCCCCCTTATGTATGATGGGAGGCAGTTGAACAGTCTCGGGCCCCTGACACTTATTGTATGGTCTCTTAACGTGCTAATGACACCCCTGCTTTTCATTGGGGGATGTTGTATCGTCTGCAAAGTCTTTTGCTTTCGTAGTGAGTGATTTTCGTGTGCAAGTTCGGTACTAGTCCCTCTAGGATTTTCCAGGTGTATATAATTATGTATCTCTCCCGCCTGCATTCCAGGCAATACAGGTTTAGGAACCTCAAGCGCTCCCAGTAATTGAGGTGTTTTATCTCCGTTATGCGCGCCGTGAAGGTTCTCTGTACATTTTCTAGGTCAGCAATTTCACCTGCCTTGAAAGGTGCTGTTAGTGTGCAGCAATATTCCAGCCTAGATAGAACAAGTGACCTAAAGAGTGTCATCATGGGCTTGGCCTCCCTAGTTTTGAAGGTTCTCATTATCCATCCTGTCATTTTTCTAGCAGATGCGATTGATACAATGTTATGGTCCTTGAACGTGAGATCCTCCGACATGATCACTCCCAGGTCTTTGATGTTGGTGTTTTGCTCTATTTTGTGGCCAGAATTTGTTTTGTACTCTGATGAAGATTTAATTTCCTCGTGTTTACCATATCTGAGTAATTGAAATTTCTCATCGTTGAACTTCATATTTTTTCTGCAGCCCACTGAAAGATTTGGTTGATGTCCGTCTGGAGCCTTGCAGTGTCTGCAATGGAAGACACTGTCATGCAGATTCGGGTGTCATCTGCAAAGGAAGACATGGTGCTGTGGCTGACATCCTTGCCTATGTCGGATATGAGGATGAGGAACAAGATGGGAGCGAGTACTGTGCCTTGTGGAACAGAGCTTTTCACCGTAGCTGCCTCGGACTTTACTCTGTTGACGACTACTCTCTGTGTTCTGTTAGTGAGGAAATTATAGATCCATCGACCGACTTTTCCTGTTATTCCTTTAGCACGCATTTTGTGTGCTATTACGCCATGGTCACACTTGTCGAAGGCTTTTGCAAAGTCTGTATATATTACATCTGCATTCTTTTTGTCTTCTAGTGCATCTAGGACCTTGTTGTAGTGATCCAATATTTGAGACAGACAGGAGCGACCTGTTCTAAACCCATGTTGCCCTGGGTTGTGTAACTGATGGGTTTCTAGATGAGTGGTGATCTTGCTTCTTAGGACCCTTTCAAAGATTTTTATGATATAGGATGTTAGTGCTATCGGTCTGTAGTTCTTTGCTGTTGCTTTGCTGCCCCCTTTGTGGAGTGGGGCTATGTCTGTTGTTTTTAGTAACTGTGGGACGACTCCCGTGTCCATGCTCCCTCTCCATAGGATGGAAAAGGCTCGTGATAGGGGCTTCTTGCAGTTCTTGATGAACACGGAGTTCCATGAGTCTGGCCCTGGGGCAGAGTGCATGGGCATGTCATTTATCGCCTGTTCGAAGTCATTTGGCGTCAGGATAACATCGAATAGGCTTGTGTTAACCAAATTCTGTGGCTCTCTCATAAAAAATTCATTTTGATCTTCGACTCTCAGTCTGGTTAGCGGCTTGCTAAAAACTGAGTCATATTGGGACTTGAGTAGCTCACTCATTTCCTTGCTGTCATCTGTGTAGGACCCATCTTGTTTAAGTAGGGGCCCAATACTGGACGTTGTTCTCGACTTTGATTTGGCATAGGAGAAGAAATACTTTGGGTTTCTTTCGATTTCATTTATGGCTTTTAGTTCTTCCCGCGATTCCTGACTCCTATAAGATTCCTTTAGCTTAAGTTCGATGCTTGCTATTTCTCTGACCAGTGTCTCCCTACGCATTTCAGATATATTGACCTCTTTTAGCCGCTCTGTTATTCTTTTCCGTTGCCCGAAATGTCTAGGCATGCTAGTGGCCTTCTTTGTAATTAATGCTTTATAACATGTAAACCATACATTGTAAGCTTTACAAGGAAATAAACATTTTGATTTTGATTTTGATTTTGAAATTAGACACATGTGCAACACTTGGGTATCTTTATTGGGGAAACATTTTGCCACACAGTGGTTTCATCACTCCTATATAAAAAAGACTGGTGATGATCAGAAGTTTCAGGTAATCAGTCCCTCAACCTGGAGTCAATGTAATCATTCCATCAATCTTGAAAAGACTGATGGACTGATTACATCAAACTCCTTCCAATCTTCACCATCTCTGTACTGGACTGATGAAGGCACTGTGTGGCAAAACATTTCCACAATAAAGATTCTCAAGTGTTGCACATGTTTCTAATTTATCAACCTATCAGTTCTCTGAACCAATTATCTACAAACCAATAATTACCTGAATGTATTGTCCTTGAGAGCCTGAGTCTTATTAGCCAGGGTGGAATGTACACCAATGTGCTGAAAGAGTCCAGGGACCCTCCTAGTGGGACGGTCCTTCGGTGGCTTTTCAGGAGCCATTAGATTGATCCACTGGTTGATGAGGACATCTACTGGATGCTCTCGGTAGAAAAGCAGCAAGAATGACACCAATCGGTCCAGGTCGCTACATCGGACCAACTGACCAATCCCCAAAAATCCAGCCAGCTGAAACAGTATACCAATGATTTCATTTTCTGTTCACAGTCTAAGAAATACACTAAACCCTCAATTTAATAGGATTCAGAAATACAGTGCAAAATCAATTATTTCAGGAACAATGGACAAAGTCATCCAGTTTCAAAATTGTCCATTGTTTTTGCAATCACAGTAGAACAATATCATCTCTATCCACTACAATCATCATACCAATCACCCACTCCCACCTATTAATATCTTAATTAAATCAAATATTTATTGTAATCATTCATTTTTATTTAGCAAGTTTAAATCAGCATAATATCCTGTATTGAATTTTACATATGTAAAGGTAACACGAAACATTTATATATATCAATTCTACAATAATACACAATGTAACTTAGTTTTTTATTTAATTATTGTAATGGGCCTATAGGACCTAACACATATTAATGTATTTAAGTAACAGTTACTCTGGAATACCTAATTATATTGAATTGAAGGGGGCACAACCGCTTAATGGTCCTAAGGGCAGATCACTCTTAGAGGCTGAGAGGCAGCTGGGTCAAACCTAATTTTCTCAATATAATAGGTTATACTATAGACACACAGACATTAAAATAAGTAGTTTATAAAGTTGTATTTCTTTTTGTAAAAATAAAATAAGGTGTGGTGGTAGAATGGTGGTAACTAGAGAATTGTGTTTGGCAACAGTCTTCTGTTTGTTTTGGTGGGTGTGGGAGGAGCTTAGCTAGGCCGCTCCCGCTCTCTCCCCTTGTGGCTTCAAGCTGGTGGACCTCTTGGTCTTTTTCTTTTATTTCTGGGCATTATGTGTGCCCCAGAGGTGAGTTTTATACCTTAAGTTGTAGCCATCATACCCAGGGTGACTAAAGCATGTCAAAACACTGGATTAAGGTCATCCAGAGGAAAGAAGGGCTAATTGTTTCAGATGCACCATGTGGGCTGTCCTAGGGGAGCAGCTAAGGGGTGTGCAGGCTTATGTTTTGAATAGGAGAGTGCTAAAATTGTATATCCTGTATATATCTATCTAGAATATATCCCTATTTTTGCAATAGTAGTTTAAATAATCTACTGAAAGGGCTGGTGAAAGGATTTCAGACACACTGAGGATGATCAATCATAAATGTAAGTATTGTCCTAGACTTTTAAGGCCTTTATGTAAAAGGTACCCCACACTAGAACATGTAGTGAGAACCATACCATCAAAGTTAAAAGGGACAACATAACAAATATGCATAAATATATATAATTTAATGTAAGACTAAAACAAATTCCAAACTCTCCTGCCCAAGTTAGAGACTGCCTCACTGATAACCATCCCAGAGTGCTGTACCTGTTCCCAACTACTTCAACCAAGGGTGCCTCTCTAACTATATCACTGAAAATAAAGTAGGAAACAAAGTACACATGCCACCAATAGTATAAAAGAAAGCCTCTTGTGTGTTATCACCAATTATAACAACTTTGGTCAATAAATCAACTGAAGCCAAAACTTTCCCTTAACAAACTAGCATCTACAAAAGTGATGACTCAACATTAGTTAATAATTGAAGACTAATTTCAGACTTGCCACTACTGTCCAAAATCTTCAAAAAAAGTATATATAAATATAAAACATAGTTTCATAACCAAACATATCCTCAACCCATGCCAGTCTGGCTCCAGGCTGGGACGAAGTATCAATGATACAATCATAAAAATGCTCGGCTCAGCTTATTCCTCTCTTGAAAATAATGTATACCAAATAGGCCTCTCTACCAACCTTAATAAAACCTTTGATACAATAGACCACAACATTCCGGTATGCTTTATACATATAATATTACCTGAGTAACAAGACATCAACATATTACCATTAATGACTGCTCTTCAGGAACCCAATTATAGCTAATTAACACAGGATTTCCATGAGGTTGTGACCTGGGTCCTCTGCTATTCCTTTTCTACATCACTGACCTTCTTAATGCCTCACAGGGATTAAAACCAGTTCTTTTTGCAGATGACACACGTTTTATTACTGCAAATACTGACCCAGATGCACTCAACACTTTCAATGGTGAACTTGAAGAAAAATTTACTTTGATCACAACAAGCTCATATTGTATATTAACCCTTTCAGGGTCCAAGGCCAAAATCTGAAGTCACGCACCAGTGTCCAAGAAATTTTGAAAAAAAAAAAAAATTATTTTTTCTTACAGAATTAAAGAGCATATTTTTGTGAAGGTAATAAAACAAAAAAAATTAGAATCTGATCAGTACTTACCGAGATACAGTGCCAAGAAGTTTGTAGAAAATGATGTGGTGGCGGCAACATCGACGAATTCCACATACGCATATTATATTATTTTGTTGTTTTAGTTGTTTTTTCTTTTCTTTTCCAATTTTTTTCTATTCCTACTAACATTTGGGGCCTGAGAGACCAATACTGTATATAATTGATATATATATACTCACTGTATTGAACACAATAACCGCACTAAAGTTATTATCATATTATTGTTTACCACTGTTGTTTATTACAATAAACATGCACAAATATTGTATAATACTAATGTTCTATCATATATTTACATATTTACAATCACTGGACATGGTTTTAGAACTGCTGGAGCTTGTGGAACTCCTTGAAACAAGGCACCATGCACAGAGGCACCTTACATTCCTCACACATAAACCGAGTGTCTTTGCGTCTTTGTTGCCGTTGTTTTGTTTGTGCACAGACAATGCATCTCTTCTGAGCAAATTTCTTTTGAGTTGAAGGAAGCTGTATTATGAAATGATCACCTTCTCTTCTCAAACGCTTGGGTATATTGTGATGAATTCGAGGACCATGTTGTATTGCAGGTGTTGTTACCTGGTACTTCATTATGAGTTGTCTGACAACAGACAAACAAAATTCACCATACGGTGGTCTGTTACCAGTCTTTATTTGGTACATATTATATGCATTCAGCATTGAAATGTCCATGAGATGGAAGAAAAGTTTCATGTACCACTTGTAACTCTTACGAACACAGTCAACAAAACCAATCTGCATGTCACACTTGTCAACCAAGCGCATGTTTTGTGTATAATCAATCACTGTCACTGGTTTTCGAAAACGTTCATTAGTCACTCGATCAACTTTGCCACTGTCTTGCATTTCATTACGGTGAATGGTTGTCAACAATGTGACATCTCGTTTGTCATGCCACCGTAATGCCATGATGTCATTGGCAGTAAACACCTGCACGTCATCACCACGAACACCTGCGTTGAGCCTGGGCATATGTTTACGATTAGAACGCACTGTGCCACACACATCTGTCTTGTTCACTCGCATGAAATCACTGAGTAATGGGCTTGTGTACCAGTTATTGGTATATAATGTATGGCCCTTACCAAGATAAGGTGCCATCATGTTTCTCACTATGTCACCTGATATACCCAATAACATCTTGGTATCTTTCAATGTTTTACTACCCGTGTATACAACAATATCCAACACCAGGCCACTGTCACAATCACAGAGTACAAACAATTTTATACCAAAGCGGTTCCTCTTGCTCGGTATATACTGCTTGAATGACAGTCTACCTTTGAACAAAATCAAAGACTCGTCAATTACAAGATTCTTGAATGGATAAAAGTATATCCTGAACTTTTGTTTGAGATACATGAAAACATTTCTAATCTTGTATAACCTGTCACTTCTGTCAGGCCTGGTTTTGTCAGAGAAGTGCAACATACGTAACAGTAAGATAAACCTGTTCACTGGTATTATTTCACTGAAGGATGGGGTACAAATTAGCCGATCTGTGGACCAGTATGCTTTTATATTATGCTTATAGACGTGAGGCATAAGCATTATTGTTGCAAAAAGCAAATACATTTCTGCAACAGTCGTCTCTTTCCACCTGTGTAGTCTTGACTGTGGTGATAAGATCGTATTTGCCATGGTGTACTGAAAATACTTATTACTTTCCCTGACAATAATTTCCATCAATGGCTGGTCAAAGAATAATTCAAAGAATTCCAGTTCATTGGCCGTGGTTCCAAGGGGACAGGTAGGTAGAATTCCACTTTGCGAGTCATCAAAGTGGTGAGGGCTGGGAACAAAATTGGGATTTTGCTGCCAATCCCAGATACGGTTTGCTGGTGGATACTGGACATCATAGGCTGGTTGTACGGGTGGTTGTGGCGGGCTGGTGGGTGACGCTCCGCTTTGTCCTTGAACTGACGAGTCAGCAGCGTGGGTTCCCGCGTGGCACAGCGAGTCACGCATGGCGGTGCCACTACCACCACCAGCCCCACTAACACCATCCACTGATGTCTGTGGCCCATCCATGCCAAGTGTAGCCACATCATCCTCACTATCACTACCTAAAACGGGTGTAGGGCCACGGATGTACTCCGGGATGTACTCCGGGATGTACTCCGTCCCCTGGGCACAGCATAGGGTACACTACCCAAGCGCATGTGGCGGCGAACATACCGACACTTCACTGGTGAATATGTTTCCTCACTATCACTACTCGAATGATCGTCGAGCGCAATAAAATCACAATCCACGTCAGAATCATCGTCATTACTGAAGTCAGAGGCCAGGCCACGGGAAAATATTAGTTTTCTCTTACGTTTAGGAACACCCGACGGTGAGTCACGAGTGCCCACATCAGAGGTAGAAGGTCGAGGATCGTCGGGGTTTTCTGCACTATTATCGATATCCTGGTCATTATTTTCGGTCACTAACTTATCAAAGCCGTAGAATTCGTCTTCATTTCCACTTCCATCAGTGTCAGAACTATCAGACAGGAAGAGGAGAGTCCCAATTTTCCGGGGAGTGAGAGCTGACTTGCGACGAGGCATGGTGAACAAGGGTGACTGAGCCGGCGTTCCCACAATGCTATGCAGGCGCCTAGATTTTTTGTTTATGGCGCACACCCACGGCGCAGACCCATTCTCTCATATGTAGGCCTATGAGCGCTTTCCCGCTAAATTTGACGGCGCTAGAATTTTAGCGTAGATCTACGGTTTGGACACTCACCGACCAGCCGTAGATCTATGGGACGGACCCTGAAAGGGTTAATAAGTCTTTCTACATAATGGTTGGAAACGAAGCTAAAAATACACCAATTGATAGGCAGGATGAAGGTAAATTCTTGGGAATACTGGATAGCAAACTAAAATTCAATACACATATCTGGAATATTAAAAAAAAATCCAAAACATTGGGCATTCTCTCAAAAATATGCTATTATATCTCTGAAACATCCCTGCTCACATTGCACTACTCTCTAATGTATCCTGACTGAACATAAGAACATAAGAAAGGAGGAACACTGCAACAGGCCTGTTGGCCCATACTAGGCAGGTCCTTCATAGATCCATCCCACTAACAGAATATTTGCCCTCATAAGAACATACGAAATAAGGAACACTGCAACAGGACTACTGGTCTATGCGAGGCAGCTCCAATTCTCCCCACTGCCTTGACCTAGTGAGGTCAGACACGTCGCTTAAGGGAGGAGCACTGTGTCCGACCTAGTAGCTAGTCAGGTTCATTTCACACCCACCCACACCCACTCATACGAACATAAGAACACAAGAAAGAAGGAACACCGCAGCAGGCCCAACGACCCAGGCGAAGCAGGTCCATGTCCTTTCCCCCGGATTAGCCCACTGACCCACCTAGTCAGGTCACTTCCATGTAAGGAAGGAGCACGGCATCAGACCTAGTAGCACAAGCTAGTCAGATCCAACTCAACCCACCCACACCCACTCATGTATTTATCTAACCTATTTTTAAAACTACACAACATTTTAGCCTCTATAACTGTACTGGGGAGTTTGTTCCACTCATCCACAACTCTATTACCAAACCAGTGCTTTCCTATATCCTTCCTGAATCTGAATTTTTCCAACTTGAAACCATTGCTGCGAGTCCTGTCTTGGCCAGAAATTTTCAGCATGCTATTTACATCCCCTTTATTTATTCCTGTTTTCCATTTATACACCTCGATCATATACCCCCTAATTCTACTCCTTTCGAGAGAGTGCACATTCAGGGCCCTCAGTCTATCCTCATAGGGAAGCTTTCTGATACACGGGATCAACTTTGTCATCCTTCTCTGTACGTTTTGCAGTGCATTTATATCCATTCTGTAATATGGTGACCAGAACTGTGTAGCATAATCTAGATGAGGTCTAACCAAGGATATATAGAGTTGAAGAACAACCTGAGGACTATTATTTATACTTCTAGATATGAAACCAAGGATTCTATTAGCTTTATTGCGAACAATAATGCACTGTTGTCTTGGTTTTAGATTACTGCTAACTAGAACTCCTAACTCCTTTTCACAATCAGTAGTATTAAGATCTACATTATTTAGTTTCTATGTGGCATGGTTATTTTCCTGTCCAACATTTAGAACTTTGCATTTGTCAATATTAAACTGCATCTGCCACTTCTCTGACCATTGCATCAGTCTATTCAAATCATCCTGGAGTGCTCTAGTGTCCTCATTAGAATGAATTGGACGGTCTGTTTTGGTGTCATCAGCAAATTTGCTTATGTCGTTATTTATTCCCTCATCTATGTTGTTTATGTAAATTGTGAACAACAACGGGCCCAGACTGACCCCTGCGGAACACCGCTTGTGACGTGCCCCCATTCTGATTTCTCCCCATTTATGCCTATTTGTCAGCCATGCCTCTACCCAGGAAAAAATTGCTCCTCCTATTCCATGTGCCTTAAGTTTCCTCAATAGCCTCTGATGTGGAACTCTATCGAAAGCCTTACTGAAGTCCATATACACAATATCATATTCATTACTATGATCTACCTCCTCAAGCATCTTAGTGAAAAAAGTTAGTAAATTTGTAAGACAGGAATGCCCCTTTGTAAAACCGTGTTGAGATTCATTAATCAATTTATTCCTATCAAGATGGCTACGAATTGCTTCGGCAATTACTGATTCCATAAATTTTCCCACTATGGAGGTAAGGCTTATTGGTCCATAATTCGAAGCTAAGGACCTGTCACCTGCCTTGTAAATAGGTATAACATTTGCTGTTTTCCACTTATCAGGCACTATGCCAGTTTGTAGTGATAAGTTGAAAAGATTTGCCAAAGGTATGCTAAGTTCCTCTTTACATTCCTTTAACACCCTTGCAAACAGTTCATCAGGGCCTGGGGATTTGTTAGGTTTTATCTTCTCAATCTGTCTGAGGACCATGTCCCTAGTTACCGCAATCGTGCATAGTTTATTATTGTCCTGTTCTACATAATCTATTATTTCAGGAATTTCGCTAGTATTTTCCTGGGTAAAAACTGAGAGGACGTAGACATTGAAAATTTTACACATATCCTTATCACTATCAGTGATCTGACCAGAGTTACTCTTAAGTGGGCCTATCTTGTCCCTAATCTTACTTCTGTATATCTAATAGAACCGTTTTGGGTCAGTCTTCGAATCCCTTGCGACCTTAGCCTCATAATCCCTTTTTGCTTTTCTTATTCCTTTTTTTATTTCTCTTTTTAATTGAATACAGTGGACCCCCGGTTAACGATATTTTTTCATTCCATAAGTATGTTCAGGTGCCAGTACTGACCGAATTTGTTCCCATAAGGAATATTGTGGAGTAGATTAGTCCATTTCAGACCCCCAAACATACACGTACAAACGCACTTACATAAATACACTTACATAACTGGTCGCATTGGGAGGTGATCATTAAGCGAGGGTCCACTGTATATTGATGTCTTAACTGCCCATCCCCTCTTTTGATATGCCTGTATATACCCCACTTTTGACCAATGATATGTTTTAATCTATTGTTCATCCATTTGGGATCATTTTTGTTAGATCTAACTTCCCTACTCGGGGGAGCTAGAACTATGCTCTGAAAAACGTCATATTGGCAACCAAGATCACCTACCTGACCCATAGTCAGGTTATCCCAATTTACCCCACCCAGGTAATTTTTCAGTCCCATGAAATCAGCCAAGCGAAAGTCTGGGACAGAGATTTGATTATAGTTATCTGGGTAATTCCATGATATATTGAAACTATGTGATTTGTGATCACTTTTCCCAAGCTCATCATTAACCTCAAGATTATTAATTAGTGATTCTTTGTTGGCAAAAACCAAGTTAAGCAGATTGTTTCCTCTAGTTGGTTCTGTCACAAATTGTTCTAAAAAGCAATCCTGAACTGCATCAAGAAAGTCACTAGACTCAAGATTTCCTGTCATATTGTTCCAATCAATTTGTCTAAATTTAAAATCTCCCATTAACACAACATTTTCATATCTAGAAGCCTTATGAATTTCATCCTGTAACAGCTTACCACACTCCCTATCAAGGTTTGGAGGCCTATAAATCACACCCAAAATTAATTTGTCACGACCCTCGAGAAACTGTAGCCAGATTCTGTGTTCGATGTTTCTATTCTTATATCATGCCTAAAACAACAATTTAAATTATCTCTGACATACATTGCCACTCCACCACCCTTACTGCTGATGCTATCAGTGTGGAATAGTTTATAACCCTGTATGTTGCATTCAGAAGGCATTTCTGTCTTTCAAGTTGAACCAGGTCTCCGTTATACCAATAATAGTATCTATATTACCTGCACTTGCAAGTACAGTGGACCCCCGCATAACGATGGCATCGCATAGCGATTTTTCCGCATAACGATTACTTTTATCGCAAAATTTTTGCCCCGCATACCGATTAAAAACCCGCATACCGATTTTCGTCCGAGACGCGTCCAATGTGCCCTCACATGTGCCGGCCGTCCCATTGTTTACCAGCCAGCCTCCGCGGTAACATCCAAGCATACACTCGGAATATTTCGTATTATTACAGTGTTTTCGGTGGTGTTTCTGGAAAATAAGTGACCATGGGCCCCAAGAAAGCTTCTAGTGCCAACCCTGTGGTAAAAAGGGTGAGAATTAGTATGGAAATTAAGAAAGATTTTGAAGGGTTTGGGGCTAACCCTGAGAAGCCTATGCCAGTTGTGGAATCCATTGTGCCTACTTCAAAGATTAAGGAAATGTGTGCAGAGTGGTTTGAACTGCAAACCTTTATAGATGAAAATCACCCTGACACAGCTGTTGCAAGCCGTGCTTGTGACTATTTCAATGACAATGTTATGGCCCATTTTAGGAAAGTCTTGAAGAAACGGGAGGTACAGAGCTCTATGGACAGATTTGTTGTGCGACAGAGGTCCAGTGACTCTGAAGCTGGTCCTAGTGGCATTAAAAGAAGAAGGGAAGTAACCCCAGAAAAGGACTTGCTACCTCAAGTCCTAATGGAAGGGGATTCCCCTTCTAAACAGTAAGAAGATAATGCTCTCCCCTCCTCCCATCCCATCAATCATCACCAGATCTTCAATAAAAGTAAGTGTCATGTAATTGTGCATGCCTTTTTCAGTTTGTGTGTATTAAAATTAACATTTCATGTGGTAAAAAAAATTTTTTTTCATACTTTTGGGCGTCTTGCACGGATTAATTTTATTTCCATTATTTCTTATGGGGAAAATTAATTCGCATAACGATTATTTCGCATAACGATGAGCCCTCTTGCACGGATTAAAATCGTTAACCGGGGGTCCACTGTAATCTTAGCTTATCTATCTTATTTCTTAGCCTCCTACTATTTGCACAGTAAACCTTAAAGGGAGCTAGTCACTCGTTGCCCTCTATTATCTCTCTTTGTTTGTTGATCAATTGATTTGCCTTTACTAGCAACTTTATTTTGAATATTGTCTTTTAAACATATCCCTGAGGTATCCCGGTAATATCTGCTGTTTTCAGCCCTAATACTGCAGCCTGATTGTTTCCCACAAACACCCATACCTCTATAATCTATCAGTTTAAATTCCTTGACAAGTCATCAATTACTCCCGAAATCGAATTGGTTAATGCAACCACTCCAGCCCCAGAGAGATGAACCCCATTCCTTGCATACTTATCACATTTGCCATAAAATATATCCCAGTTATCAATGAATGGGATTGCAAGTTCCTTGCAGTACCTGTCTAGCCAGCAATTTATACCAATTGCCCTAGACATCCATTCATTGCCCACTCCCTTTCTAGGAAAGATGCTACATATGCCTGGGATCCCTCTCTTAGACCTGACTACTTCTATGGCTGACCTGTATTTATCCAGCAGCTCCTGTCTCCTGCCCTTTCCAATGTCATTACCCCCAGCACTAAGACAGATAATGGGCTTGTTCCCATTACCTGACATAATATTATCCAACCTGCTGACTATGTCACCAACACCAGCTCCTGGAAGGCACACCCTCTGTCTGACCTTTCTATCTCTGTTACAAAAAGCACAGTCCATATATCTTACTTGAGAATCTCCTACAATTAAAACATTCTTACCTTGATTAACAGGGGAATCAGTGGTACCTTCAACCTCACTAAACACTGAAGTGCACTCATCCTGGAGAACAGAGAATCGATTTCCTACCTTCACATCTTCTTTGTTAACCCTCCTTATCTTCCTTCTTCCTGAACTGTGAACCACTTGCCACTTAAAGTAGCTGCCACTTCTCACACTCCCAAACTCATCTAGGCGAAGCTTCAGCCTCCTATTTTCCTCTTAAAGAAATAGAACCTCCTTCTTCAACACCTGAACCTGAGATTCTAAAACGCTACAACAAGCCATGGTGCTTGGAAACACTCCACCCTAACTCCCAGAGAGCTTAGGACAGGTATGACCACACGTGACCACTGACCTCAATTAAGTTTGCTGTTACTCAGCAAAAATCAGCTCTCAGAATAATCACTCATTCAGGATCCAGGCAACACACACTCCACTTTCTACTGTGCATGCTATGTCTACAGGACTCTCAACTCAAACATTAACCCAGAATATTAAATCTATCTGGAGTGCCGCAACAGAACGAACGGACGAAATATGAGGAACATGTACTGTAGGAACATGTACATGTAGCAGTTCTTGTTCTATCTAGGCTGGAATATTGATGCACACTAACAGCACCTTTCAAGGCAGGTAAAATTGCTGACCTAGAAAATGTACAGAGAACCTTCAAGGCATGCATAACAGAGATAAAACACCTCAATTACTGGGAGCGCTTGAAGTTCCTGAACCTGTACTCCCTGGAACACAAGCGGGAGAGATGCATGATTATATACACCTGGAAAATAGATATTAGACTAAGAGAAAGCCAGTGACCATAATGAAGCGTCTCTTTGTGTACATAAAATTAAGGTAAGAAATACTATTATTGCTGTTGCATTTGTAATCTTAAGCAGTAAAAACAATGTAAAACATCACAACAATGCACTACAATTACATATTCACTTTTATTTTTGAAAGATCTGGAGGTCTAAAAAACAAGTTGTTTGGCTTTTTTGGGGCTCCTAGAAACAGAACCCTGTTTTTCGACACAAGTTCTTCAATTTGTCTAACACGATTTTAACTAAAACGGCGTTTTCAGGAACATAACTAGCATGTTAAACAATGGTCTACTGTATATTCAACCTGTTCAAAAAATCCATGCAAATAAATGGTCCAAAAATTTGGAACTCATTGCTTGAGAAAGCCAACAGTTCCTAATCTACCAACATCTTGACTAATATTGTTAAAAAAGCACCTAAATCCTCTGCATAACTTATGGGCTGTCCATGTGATTGATGCAATGCCATCCAGAGCATAAGAAGGTGTGCTGCAGAAGGTCCTACTCATACCCATTTATATACCTGTCTTACCTATTTTTAAAACTACCCAAAGTGCTCTCTTAAATGACATTATTTGTTACTTTTTTCACTCCTCTACAGCTAGTTATACTGCTAAAACAGGGCTTTCATGTATCCTTGGGTGTACAGTACAGTACTTGAATTCTGAACTATACAAGAACAACCTCCTAGGAAGTAGGTTGGTAGACAGCAACTGCCCAGGGAGGTACTACTGTCCTGCCAAATGAGTGTGAAACAGAAACCTGTAATTGTTTTACATGATGATAGGATTCCTGGTGTCTTTTTTGTCTCATAAACACATGGGATAATAGGTATAACTTGCTACTTCTACTTACACTTAGGTTACACTACACATACATGTACACGCAGATATACATACACTCATCTGGATTTTCTTCTATTTTCTTAATTCTTGTTCTTTATTTCCTCTGATTTCCATGCGGAAGTAGAACAGAAATCTTCCTCCATAAGCCATGCATGTCGTAAGAGCTACTAAAATGCTGGGAGCAAGGGGCTAATAACCCCGTCTTGCCTTGGTGTGATACGGCCGGTTCGTTGAAAAAAAAAAATAGCAACCTATATGGTTTTAAGCAAATTTATCAATCTGCATTTTTTATGTTTGGTTATTGTAAACAATCTATTAATAGAAATTCACCAATTATAACATACTGTAAAGGCAATAAATGAAATACTTGTATACAGGGGATAAAAAGTTTAGAGGTGCCAACAGAAAATGGGATCTCACCAAACACACTGTAAAACACACATTCACAAAATCAATGTTTAAGGCTCATAAACAGTCATCCATTTACCTGTATTAGCAGCTGTGAATTACTAACTGTTATTAAGAAGATGAGCTGATAAGAAAGCACTGGTATGGCAACAGTGTGGAATAAACTGCCGAATATCCTTACTGAACCAGGGACTTAAAAAAAGTTTTGTAAGCCTGTAGTGCCTTATGGTTGTTATATAATGATCCCTACACAACACACAATTAAAGCATATAAGAATATTGATGAAAGAAGAGATGGGAAGTAATGGGTTATAAGCATGCCAACCTGTAAAGATATCCAGTGATGGTTCCTATGGAGAGTTACGAAGTCCTTGATGGCAGTAACAAAGTGTTTGGCACTGAGCACATCATCCTCCAGCACCAGGTAATAGGTGGACGGGTGACGCGTCCATACATACCAGAAGAGGAATGCAAAATCTAGCACCTGAGGGAGGCAACTTTGATAATGATGGGTGTGTATATTGGGTTATAGTTATTTTGGGAAGAAAACTGTCATATCCAGTATAAAATACATGCAGATTATATTGGTAAGAGAAGTAATTAAGTTTAAATACTATTATACAAGATTAGACTTATTTTTAGTTTATTCAGGTCCCCTAAAAATAAAAATAAAAAAAAATTGTATTTCTTTGCTAAGGTTACAATGTGTGTTTACATTTCATAATTTGATTGGAACAGAGAAAGCCACTATCATGCCAAGGCATTTCTGGCAGACTTAACCTAATACTTATAGACTAAGTCTAGACAAGTGAAGAGTGGTAGAATACAAATATTCAATATTTTACTCTATTACTAATATGAAGTAGTACAATTTATGATACAAACATACATTTTTAATTTTGGAATTAAGTTTGTTAACACTCTTATCAGTATGAGGTAGTACAATTAATGATACTTACATTTTCAAGTTTGTAATAATGACTTAATATTTAAGGGATAATAAAATATTTGGGAGAGTTGCTATGAATTTGGTTAGAGTTTAGCATAGTGTGGGTATGGTTGGTATTGAGAGATATGATTTTTGGTATAGTCCTAAATTGATTTGTGGGCAGGGGACCTCTTGCTATTTCAGGCAAAGAGTTCCAGATCTTCAGGTCCTTTATATGCATTGCATTTTTGCATAGTGCGAGACAGAAATGAGGGATGTCAAAAAGTGTATTGTGCCTTGTGTTATGCCTGTGTGTTCTGTTGAAGCTGTCTAGGAGAAGTTTCAGTGGAGGGTTGATATTGGAGTTTAATGTTTTGTATACAGTGGTCCCTCAATTATCGTCCTTGATCCGTTTCTGGAAGTGGGACTATTATCGAAATAGATGATTTTCGAATCAATTTTCCCCATAAGAAATAATGTAAATCCAATTAATTCGTTCCAGACACCCAGAAGTATCAATAAAAAAATTTTTTTTACCTAAAAGATAGATTTACATGCACAAAAGAATGAACATTCAACATGACAGTTACCTTTATTGAAAGCTGTTGTTGATGAATGGAAGACAGGGAGGAGGGGAGAGGGAAGAGAGGTTATTGTTTGGAAGGGGAATCCCCTTCCATAAGGACTCTAGGTCACTTCAGGGGTCACTTCCCTAGCATAAATATTGATTTACATGCAGAAAAAAATGCCAAATAAATGTAAAGCACTAATAAAATGTATAAATGAACACTGGTAATAGGGGTAGTTGATGAGTGGAACGGTCTGCCTAGTAGGGTGATCGAAGCTAAAACATTGGGTAGTTTCAAATTTAGGTTGGATAAATACACGAGTGAGAGGGGTTGGATTTGAGTAGGACTTGCACCTGAGCTTATTGCTTGGGTAGCATTTGTTCTGTTAGTTTACCTGGAGTTTACCTGGAGAGAGTTCCGGGGGTCAATGCCCCCGCAGCCCGGTCTGTGACCAGGCCTCCTGGTGGATCAGAGCCTGATCAACCAGGCTGTTACTGCTGGCTGCACACAAACCAACGTACGAGCCACAGCCCGGCTGGTCAGGTACCAACTTTAGGTGCTTGTCCAGTGCCAGTTTGAAGACTGCCAAGGGTCTGTTGGTAATCCCTCTTATGTATGCTGGGAGGCAGTTGAACAGTCTCGGGCCCCTGACACTTATTGTAAGGTCTCTTAACGTGCTAGTGACACCCCTGCTTTTCATTGGGGGGATGTTGCATCGTCTGCCAAATCTTTTGCTTTAGTAGTGAGTGATTTTCGTGTGCAAGTTTGGTACTAGTCCCTCTAGGATTTTTCAGGTGTATATGATCATGTATCTCTCCCACCTGCGTTCCAGGGAATACAGGTTCAGGAACCTCAAGTGCTCCCAGTAATTGAGGTGTTTTATCTCTGTTATGCGCGCCGTAAAGGTTCTCTGTACATTTTCTAGGTCAGCAATTTCACCTGCCTTGAAAAGTGCTGTTAGTGTGCAGCAATATTCCAGCCTAGATAGAACAAGTGACCTGAAGAGTGTCATCATGGACTTGGCATCCCTAGTTTTGAAGGCTCTCATTATCCATCCAGTCATTTTTCAAGCAGATGCGATTGATACAATGTTATGGTCCTTGAACGTGAGATCCTCCAACATGATCACTCCCAGGTCTTTGACGTGGTGTTTCACTCTATTTTGTGGCCAGAATTTGTTTTGTACTCTGATGAAGATTTAATTTCCTCATGTTTACCATATCTGAGTAATTGAAATTTCTCATCGTTGAACTTCATATTGTTTTCTGCAGCCCACTGAAAGATTTGGTTGATGTCCGCCTGGAGCCTTGCAGTGTCTGCAATGGAAGACACTGTCATGTAGATTCAGGTGTCATCTGAAAAGGAAGACATGGTGCTGTGGCTGACATCCTTGTCTATGTCAGATATGAGGATGAGGAACAAGATGGGAGCGAGTACTGTGCCTTGTGGAACAGAGCTTTTCACCGTAGCTGCCTCTGACTTTACTCTGTTGACTACTACTCTTTGTGTTCTGTTTGTGAGGAAATTATAGATCCATCGACCAACTTTTCCTGTTATTCCATTAGCACGCATTTTGTGCGCTATTACACCATGGTCACACTTGTCGAAGGCTTTTGCAAAGTCTGTATATATTACATCTGCATTCTTTTTGTCTTCTAGTGCATCTAGGACCTTGTCGTAGTGATCCAATAGTTGAGACAGACAGGAGCAACCTGTTCTAAACCCATGTTGCCCTGGGTTGTGTAATTGATGGGTTTCTATATGGGTGGTGATCTTGTTTCTTAGGACCCTTTCAAAGATTTTTATGATATGGGATGTTAGTGCTATCGGTCTGTAGTTCTTTGCTATTGCTTTACTGCCCCCTTTGTGGAGTGGGGCTATGTTTGTTGTTTTTAGTAACTGTGGGACGACCCCCGTGTCCATGCTCCCTCTCCATAGGATGGTAAAGGCTCGTGATAGAGGCTTCTTGCAGTTCTTGATGAACACAGAGTTCCATGAGTCTGGCCCTGGGGCAGAGTGCATGGGCATGTCATTTATCGCCTGTTCGAAGTCATTTGGCGTCAGGATAACATCAGATAGGCTTGTGTTAACCAAATTCTGTGCCTCTCTCATAAAAAAATCATTTTGATCTTCGACTCTCAGTCTGGTTAGTGGCTTGCTAAAAACTGAGTCATATTGGGACTTGAGTAGCTCACTAATTTCCTTGCTGTCATCTGTGTAGGACCCATCTTGTTTAAGTAGGGGCCCAATACTGGGCTGGATTTGTGAAGGACTGGCCTAGTATGGGCCAGCAGGCCTGTTGCAGTATTCCTACTTTCTTAAGTTCTTATTTAACATCACACTTACCAGTAGGGTGATCGAGGCTAGGACCTTGGGTAGCTTTAAGAAGAGATTGGACAAATATATGAGTTGGAGGAGCTGAGTTTGATTTGTGTCATTGGGTACGGGAGTAAATTCTTGGGTAGCTTTGGGTAGAAGTCATTTTGATAAGGACCTGCCTTGTATGGGCAAATAGACCTGCAGTGTTCTTCCATTGTTATGTTTTTAGTGGGAAGGATTGTAAAGGACCTGCCTAGTATGGGCCAGCAGGCCTACTGCAGTGTTCCTCCTTTCTTATGTTCTTATTGGAGATTTGTTTGTGTGAGGGAGGGATGGCAAGTTTATTGTTGGAGAATATGACACTAATATCAACTCTATGGCTTATTTATCTATCACAATTCAACTAATATGACATAATAAACAATATTAATAACATAGAAACATGGAATATACTCTAGGTGTTGTGCTGTGTTGTTGTTGGGTATATAAGGGCCACTGAGTGTAAGCCATCCATAATGGTAGTGAAGCAGCAGCTGAGGCGGCGGTGTTTTCTGTAGCCCTATATAACTCCAACAACATTGGAGAAGTTGGTAGAATCGCTGAATCACTAAAGAAGGAACCCTCTACCACCATCACTACGACCTTCTACCACTATTACAACTGTTACCACCATCACTACTACCTTCTACCACCATCGGTGGCCCGGTGGCCTGGTGGGGTGGCCCGGTGGCCTGGTGGCTAAAGCTCCCGCTTCACACACGGAGGGCCCGGGTTCGATTCCCGGCGGGTGGAAACATTCGACACGTTTCCTTACACCTGTTGTCCTGTTCACCTAGCAGCAAATAGGTACCTGGGTGTTAGTCGACTGGTGTGGGTCGCATCCTGGGGGACAAGATTAAGGACCCCAATGGAAATAAGTTAGACAGTCCTCGATGACGCACTGACTTTCTTGGGTTATCCTGGGTGGCTAACCCTCCGGGGTTAAAAATCCGAACGAAATCTTATCTTATCTTATCTTATCACTACCACCATCAACCACTATCACAACTGCTTCCACTCTACCACCACCACCACCTTTGTATTTTTCTACAAACTTTTTCATAAATTATGTGTTTCTCACATTCTTTACCAAAGGGCTGGCATTAGAAGCTTTCTTTGGAGCCATGGTAGCTTATTTAGCACTTGCAAGCACTAATATCAATGGAATATTATGAAATATTTCATAGGAGCATGTGAGGGGACCGTCGCTCACTGGTAAACAATGGCTCACTGGCTGGGAAGGCAGGCCCAGGCGGCTCAGAGCATGAGTACCCGTCCCGGACGAAGGATGATTAGTGAGTTAACGGACCATTTGCGAGCCAATGTTTAGACGAAATAACGGGACTATTTCCGAAATGGACGACTTTCAGGCCGGACAATTATTGAGGGACCACTGTATATAGTAGGCACAGCGATTCCAGGAACAGCTGTCAAAAATTGACCACTGTCTGGAAAATCTGCCAGCTCCTGCCCCCAACATCTTGCTCCTGGGGGATTTCAACTTGAGGCACCTAAAATGGAGGAATATAGCAAATAATGATGTTGCAGTGATAACACCAGGAGGCAGCTCTGACGAGAACTCACACACACGAGCTTTTAAATCTCTGCACAAAATTCAACTTAAAGCAGCAAATAATAGAGCCTACTAGACTGGAGAATACACTAGATCTCACCTTCACTAACAATGATGATCTGATACGAAATGTCACCATATCAAAAACAATATACTCAGATCACAACATAATCGAGGTTCAGACATGTATGCACAGAGCCCCAGACCAACAAAATGAGATTAGTCACGAGGGAGCCTTCACCAAATTCAACTTCAATAACAAGAACATAAAGTGGGACCAAGTAAATCAAGTCCTAAACAATATAAGCTGGGAAGATAGACTAAGCAACACAGACCCCCAACTTATGCCTAGAACAGATTAACTCGGTGGCACTCGATGTATGCTCAAGGCTTATTCCTTTAAGAAAAAGGTGGAGTACATGTAAAATAGAAAGAGACAGGCGCTCCCTTTACAGGCGACAGAAAAGAATAACAGAGCGGCTAAAAGAGGCCAATATATCTGAAATGCGTAGGGAGTCACTGGTCAGAGAAATAGCAAATATCGAACTTAAGCTAAAGGAATCTTATAGGAGTCAGGAATCGTGGGAAGAACTAAAAGCCATCAATGAAATCGAAAGAAACCCAAAGTATTTCTTTTCTTATGTGAAATCGAAAGAAACCCAAAGTATTTCTTTTCTTATGCCAAATCAAAGTCGAGACCAACATCCAGTATTGGGCCCCACTTAAACAAGATGGGTCCTACACAGATGACAGCAAGGAAATGAGTGAGCTACTCAAGTCCCAATATGACTCAGTTTTTAGCAAGCCGCTTACCAGACTGAGAGTCGAAGATCAAAATGATTTTTTTATGAGAGAGGCACAGAATTTGGTTAACAGAAGCCTATCTGATATTATCCTGATGCCAAATGACTTCAAACAGGAGATAAATGACATGCCCATGCACTCTGCCCCAGGGCCAGACTCATGGAACTCCGTGTTCATCAAGAACTGCAAGAAGCCCTTATCACAAGCTTTTACCATCCTATGGAGAGGGAGCATGGACACGGGGGTCGTCCCGCAGTTACTAAAAACGACAGACATAGCCCCACTCCACAAAGGGGGCAGTAAAGCAATAGTAAAGAACTACAGACCGATAGCACTAACATCCCATATCATAAAAAACTTTGAAAGGGTTCTAAGAAGCAAGATTGCCACCCATCTAGATACCCACCAATTACACAACTCAGGGCAACATGGGTTTAGAGCGGGTCGCTCCTGTCTGTCTCAGCTACTGGATCACTACGACAGATAATAATAATAATATTATTATTATAAAAAGCACTAAACCCACAAGGGTCATGAATTGCTATATATAGAGTAAAGGCATACGAAAAGAATATTTCTCTTCAGTTATCCCCCAGTGTTTGACTAGAGAAAACGTAATTCTTCAGACATTACCTACACAGCTGCTTTGTAAACAAATCTCATATTTACGTCAATTTTTATTCTGTGAGTGTATGTATCATGTTTATATGCTATGTAATGGGTTTCATATATAATTTTGAGGAAAATACCATAGATGGATTAATGAAAATGCCTATATTAATATAAAATAAGACATTTAATATGCCCAAGAGTGATTATTATTGCATAGTATTGGCGTCATGAATAGAGAGAGACCTAGCGATTTTAATGTGTACCTGCACACCAGCACAGTGTGTAAGTATATTTAGGTACAGGTACACATAAGTATAATTATCAGAGTACATATAAAATACACAGTAACTTTAAAACACTTGAAATTTTGGAAAGTTTCCTGACATAATAGATGTGGTTACGGAGAATGTAAAGAAACCGGGTGGGGGACGCCATATTTGAAAGACTGCTTGCCGTATAGCAAATTTTGGTCATAATTTGACATCGCCGTATTAGCGGAACGCCGCAAGGTGAAACGCCGTAAAGCAGGGTCCTACTGTATATATATATAAAGTTATATTTCGTTTACATACATACCTATCATGGCAAAACATTTCAAGGCTTCTCTTAGACTTTGAAGAACTGCCAGCATCACTACTTTTAAGCTTTAGGGCATTTATTAGCAAAATTAAAGGTTATTTTTGGGCCACAGTAAACCATGGATAGCTGAAACAGCAGATACTGAATACGCAGATACGGGGGTTCTACTGCAATTGCATTTAACATTTACCCAGTTATATTAGATTTGCTTTGACTGTACTGTATGTGTATTTTATCACTCTGGGGCACTTTAAATGTCGTATATTACCTGTAGGTGTGGTAGCCAGGCAAGCTACCATACCTATCACCTAACTTCCTACAATAAATACTACTCACCCCCCACCCTACATTAAGACTACAAATGTTTTAAGATAAGCACTGGGTGTACTATATGCATATTTTACTTTTTTGTTGTTTTTTAATGCCTAGGTATCTTAATATATGATAGTGTAAACATGTTATGAATGAAGCATTGGTATGCATTTATAAATGAAAAAAGTGAGATTCACCTTACGGCGATTTTCACTTTACGGTAGTAGCCTGGAACCTAACCCACTGTATAAGTGGGGCCCTACTGTATATTATTATTATTCTTACATTTGTGGGGAACACTAAACCCATAGGGGTCATGCAGTGGCTGAGGAAATAGGAGGCATCCAGGTTTGGTCCAAAGAAGAGCACAGGTCCAATTCCTTTGATCAAGGCTTCCCCTGCATTAACAAACCTTTCATTGGGCATGGAACATGGAAGAAGTATTTCTTGTGTAATTATTTATTTCAGGAGATATTAATGAAGATCAATTAGGTTAGATAAGGTATCAATTAAATTAGGTAATGTTTGATCAGGTTACAAAACCTAACCTGAAAGCGCAACCCATCTGTTAACATTTGCCTAGACACGACACTAGTATTACTATGTCATTTTATACAGTTAACAGCAAAACCGGTTAGAAGCACACACTATAACTCTCCTCACCTGTTTGGTTCGCCACTGCACCCTGGCCACAGAATCATTGTACGTCCTTCTGATGGCAGTGAAGTCGATGCTGGGATAAAGGATGGGTGGGGGCTGTAGCACCCTCAAGAGGCCAGTCTGGATCTCATTGTTGTAGCGAACTCCCAAGTCCAGGGCACGCTGAGACCTGCATGCAGAGAAAATAATTGAAACAGTTTATATTTTACGAGGAGTGATGAATGGACTAACAGGTAATGATATATAGTGTTTAAAAACAAGAATGGAAGGAAAGGAACCAAAGAGATAACAAGGGAAAGAAATATAAATTGCTGAAACGATGGATAAAGACACAAGTGTAGTATAATGTGATCCCTTATTGACAACATTTTGCCCACTGTGTGGGCAAAATGTTGGGGAGAAAGAATGCGTGATTATATAGGGAATGTCATGATGTGAAAAGTCAGGTGAGATATATTGAAGCTTCTTGGGTTACAATTTTGACAGATATATGACTTGTAAAAGGTTGGATTAGAGAAAAACCTGGCTAGCTTGAGACAGGTCTGTAACAGTTTTCCTCTCTACTGTGACCTGCTAGTGTGAGGTCAAGTTTGATTAAGAAGCTTCCTGACAAGAGGCTCAGAAAAACCATACCCCGGCCGGGATTGAACCCGTGGTCAGAGAGTCTCAAAACTCCAGGCTCAGCTATAGTGTGTAAGCCATTGTTTTGGGTGAAGTTGTTTGAT
Source organism: Cherax quadricarinatus (assembly GCF_038502225.1). Lineage (NCBI taxonomy): Eukaryota > Metazoa > Arthropoda > Malacostraca > Decapoda > Parastacidae > Cherax > Cherax quadricarinatus. Next base: position 71,308,318 of record NC_091293.1, on the reverse strand, counting down.
ATGCTGATCTGTGATAATTCCAGAATCCTGAGTTTCGATGTGTCTTCTTTGACAAATGAGTCGTGTGCCATTATTATCAAGTGGCTGTGAGAATTTGTCTAAAATACAGGCATTGTTCAGGTGGTTCATACTTCTGGCATACTGGTGTTCAGAAATGCATGTATGAAGGTCTCTAGATGTTTCTCCAACATTTATTTGGTTTGGAGTTGTTGGTGGTGTCACTGGTGTAATAATGTTGATAGAATTCTTGACAATATGTCAAGTGAAACGATACGTCATGTAGGTCTTTACCTGAGACTAGTACAGCACTGTGCGCTGTCTACATACAACATAAGTTTACACTTGACACTGATGGGTATGTCATTGACATAACATAAAAATAGTAAAGAGCCCAGAATACTGCTTTGAATTATTATGTGAGTAAATTACCTGCATGAGATTTATTATTACATGCAAGTAATTTGGGTGAGATAAGTGGGACTTAAGTCACAGTAGATCACCAATCTATAACCCCCTCGATGCCCACTTCTTCACCACTCTCATGAAAAGCTAGACCTGATATTAAATTAATAATTTCAATATTAAAACCATCTAATCTGGTAAATTAAAATTGTGGACTGTATATGATTAGGTTTGCTGGGTACACAAAATAAATTCATATTAACACTTACCATTTAATTATTGTAGATGGATCACACCACAATACTGGCCTGACACCTAGATCCTACACTGGCCAGCTGGCAATCTAAATGCAAGGGCTAATGGTGCACTTCCCTATGAGTGATAGTTGTATCCCTTATCTTCCGCAATCCACATGTAATTCTTGAGGTCCCGCAAGTTTCATGTCCCAATTCTTCAGCAGGGGACATTAACACGAGTTCCTATTACAAATTCAGGCTGAAACCTCCCAATTTGGATCAGAATTTCCACGACAACCAGTGCTCAAAAATTACAAAATGGGGTCTCCTTTCTGGTGTCACTACTGGCTGTTGTACATTCCCCTCACTCAAAATTTCTCAAAAGGGTCAGCTCAGCCTCATGTTTTATTACACAATTATTGTATTATTCAAATTTACACATACTGAATTTAGGAAAATCAAAATTTTCCTCAACTACCTTGGGGAACCCCACATGCTATCGGCAGGGGTTCTGATTCTGTATTGTTGATCTCGACAATTTGTTTCCTGATCTTTAGGTAGAACTTAAACCAGTTTACAGAGCCTACAAGCTATTCTTGTAGTTTCTTACATAATATGTTATGGTTAACTGTGTCGAATGCTGTTTTCGAAGTCTAAGGTCACCATACCTATGCATTGATGCGTACTCCTTCCAAGCATGAAACCATACAACTGAGGAGACAAAAAATTATTTGATTTTATGCACGAGACGATTTAGAATCATCCTCTTAACTGTTTTACACAAGCCAGCTACTGGGAGATATTGGGTGAAATACATTTTCTTGATTGTGTGGAAATGAGACTTTTGGTCCACGATTTAGGGAGCTCCCCAGTTATACAGCCCATGTTTTACAGCTCAAGCAAGGGATTTCATGGTACTTAACAGAACAGTCTGAGCATGATTTAATATTTTTCCTCTCAGGAGACGGAGAGGAACCATAAATAAAAGGACGCATGTGCAGCTAATGCGACATTTTTATTGTGGCAACGTTTTGCTCTCCATGAGCTTTGTCAAGCCGTAATGACTTGACATATTATCGGTAATTCTACCAACATTATTACAGTCATAAAGTTAGTCACCTCTCAGTCTAGGAGAAGAAAGAGTGTTGCCATCATGAACCATGTTTTTTTTACTCAATATTAGCTGAGAAGAACAATGCCCACTTACCTGTGACGATCTATATGTCACATGATGTAATATTCATGATTTACTAGAGTTGCATACTGTCATGTATTAATTATAATTTGTAAGACGACTTAATTAAGTGACGTGCTTGAAGCATCAGTCTGCAAAGGAGGGGAAAAGGGGTAATAGTTGGAGGAACAATAATATCGAATTAATGTCGAACACTCTGGTGATACACCTCTTAACAACCACGACAGCATCAAGACACTCCCTAAATATTTTTCATCATATTGCTTGAATAAATGAAGACAGGACAAGGGAACCTGTGTAAAGGAAACACCAGGATTAAGAAAAATGGAGGGTTCTTCCTGGGTCCCAATGATTAATTTGCTTCGGGTTGTCTAAGATCTACAAAGGTATCTGGGGAAGCAGGTAACCTGGGCAGTTTTAAGTATCTAGGACAACGTGTTAAAGAAATTACTGTTGAGTTGTATGGTCAAGTAGTATCGTATAGTTTTGTTTATTATGATAGACACATCATCAATCCGTCGGCGATATAAAATTGTAACTTTTCCCTTCTCTTTAACAAAAACATAATCATATAGTTCATTAGCACTTTAATTTTCATAAATCAAATTCTGAGCATAATTCATCCACCTATAAAGGTGATTATCAGTCATGATAGATGTCCCAAGTGAGGGGCAGTTACTGAAGAAACACAGAGGGAGGATCTGAGAGCCCGTCAGTCCACTCTGAAAGTGGGTAGAACTTAGTATTTTCTACATTTATCATTGCTTGTTTCATAACTCACTCTCTGAATTGTGTCGACATCATAACTCAAATGAATGAGACAAAATACAGGACCTCAAATGGGATTAAAGTTATATTAACATTGTTAGGATATCATAGGTTAAATATTTAATTATTATTATTACATGCCAGTTTAATGTACCTAAAATGCAACATTGCAAAATATTTATTTGTAACATTTGTAGGATGACTTAAACGTCAAGTTTAAGTATGACTGATTGCAATTCCATCAAGATGATCCCCAATATACACAAAGAAATCAATCTGAAAATAATCAAAATGGGAAAGGTTGTGGTCACCACCTGACTACTCCCGCATTAAGAGACACTTTTTCCTGATGAATAAAATACTCTACAAGTACCTGAGGTTAGAATCTGCGTCGGCAAGGAGTAGGAAAATTAGGATGTCACTCCGCTCATGCTCTGTGGTCTCCTTCAGTATGGAGTCAATAGTGCGGGTCAGGTAGTCGTCCTTGCGCCACACTGACGATATACCAATTGTCAGGTAGCGGGTATTGCTGTGGAGAGAGAGGAGACATGGTAGAAGACTAAATGTGGGCAAGGAAAGATACAAAGAAATTTGGAAAGATTAAAATGAATAGGCCTACATTGAGGAATAGAGCCACTCACATGGCAGCATGTGGAAATGACAGATGGCAGAAGACTTATAAGTCCACAATGAGACTAACAACTGAGATCTATGTCCTATCAAAATTAAGGACTATTGTTTATTATCTATGAGACAAAGATAAAAAGCAGAAGGCTCTCTATGCACTCACAACTATCTCCGGCCTCTGCTAGCATGAGAAATTGGGAAAATATACCATACCACACTGAAAACACGAAATTTACAGAAGGAATGGAACTATAAGGAGAGGACTACAACTACCTCTATTAAAATCGTTCCGTTTTTATCTTAATACTCATGTTACTCCACTGCCATTCACTTAGCTGTGTACTAGTAGTTCTGAGACTATCACATCAACATACTTTTACCTCTGATACTATAACTGTCTCGGTTGCTGACAAATTAAGTGCAATCCGTGGACTTGTATAATGGAACAAAATTCGCGTAAGTTTTACATAGAAACAATGCAGCACTTAGAAAGGGATTTCCTCAGCTTTGCCATCAAGTAAACACTGAGTTAGACATATTTATTTTAAAAATGTTTCGCCCGTACAGCAGACTTCTTCAGTCGAATACAGAGGAGGTAGCAGAAACAGAGGAGAGGTAAAGATGATGTAATAAGTCCATCAGCCTTGAAGAAAAAGTGTAGAGTTGGCCAGTCCCTCAGCCTGGAGAAGCGTTCGGTCCCATGGTCTAGAACAATGTGAAGCTGAAGCCAGGTAAGGCTTGTCAGGAAATAGGACAAGTGTTTCCTGACGCGGGTCATAGTCATATTATGACCCGCAGCTGGAGCTCTTGGTCATCTGATTGAGGCCTTCCGCTGGCTTACTGTTCCACTCCTTTACAAATTAAGGTTATAATTATGATCGATTTATAAGAAATCTGAAGCATGAGGATGGAACCTTTTATATAGCTATAGGTGAGTCATGGAAACTCTAGATGAAGTCACAGAATCGTATTATTGATGTTATAAAATACCGACAAGTTAATGAATAAGACACACGTGCAACACTTCGGTATCTTTATTGCTGAAACCTTCAGCCTGCACAACAGGTTTCTTCAGTCGGATACAGAAGAAAACAACACTGGAAGCAGATGATATATATAGTATTGATGTGACTACTCCTCAAGCCTCAAGCACGGGCACGCGGCCAGATATATATATACTAGAGTAAAGGCGAGATGAAGCAGCTGGAGCTGACGTCACATGCATACAGTGCTGAATACCATCAATAACATGATGATAATCTGACGCAGCAACATCATCATGGTATCTTGGTACGAGCGATTTGTGCAACTATTTTGCTTTGCTAAAACTTTTTTAGCGACACCTACTTCCACTAGCTGGTGACGCTTATATGTGACGTCAACTCCAGCTGCTTCATCTCACCTCTACACTAGTACAGAAGGTCTGGTCATTTACCTATGTTTTAAACTTGAGAGAGTGACCACCTCCCACCGAGGGTGACTGAGAAAGAGAGAGGGGGAGAATTTGAAAGGAAAGGGGTAAAATACAGAGTTGAAGAGGGTCAAATAGAGGAAGAGATGGAGTGTTAGAGGGAAAAGGGTGAAAGAGGGAGGGGAATGTCAGAGAGAGGGAAAGGGTGAAGGAGGGAGGGGAATAGCAGAGAGAGGGAGAACGTGAGAGAAAAATAGTGAAAGAAGATGAAGAGGGACAGAGAGGAAGAAGACGATAGGAAAGGGAAAGGAAGGGGCGTGAGAAAAAGAGACAGAGGTTGAGAGAGGGAGAAGGCAAAAAAAAGGGACGGTGTGCGAGGCCCAATGATCAAAAGAAAATGAATGCAGAAAACATAAATATTGAAGGGAGCTATAAAATACAGACCCCGAGAGGAAGAGAGAGAGGGAGAAAACAAATAATAGAACACAGCAGAAAGCAGTTAAACAAAAGATATCTAAAATTTCACTCTTATTTTTTGTGTGTGAACCCAACAAATAGCGCAAGGAAGATGTGTGTGCGGATAATTGGGTTATCAGTGTGGCATCAACACGCCTCCCAAACCTTACACTGAAGCAAGGATTTGTATTTAATTCAACTGACCTTGGACGGGATTCAAGGCGAGGTCCAGGTAGTATAATATCATTTTAAAACAAGTGCTTTAATGCTAGTGAAGCGGTCTTTCTCCAAGAAAATGGAGACATTCACTCTTTCGTTGAATCATAACTGATTACCCACCACAGTTTCCATAGGATCCCTACCGTTTTACCGCAGGGGTAATAATAAATGAGTAAAATGCAATCTGTGGCAAAAGTCTGGCTCATCACGAGCGAGGGATGTGTTATCAATACATTACGAAGGAGTGATACCAAGCTAGCAGCTAGGGTTTGCCCCCTTCAGTGATGGGAGGGATGCCTTCACGCTAGTGAATGGTTCCTGTTTACGGTTCTGGCCTCACAGGCTGCTCAACTTTTTTCTTTATAGTTCAGTTCTACAAGTACAATAACTTTTTCATTAACACATGGAATTCCTGTTTTTTCCCAAGTGTTATTAAATGGCGGGTTATCTGCATCTAGTATAAGCACAGATTTATACCTAAGAATATGTTGAATAATGGATCATTTTAAAAAGAAGGGGGCTTCTGGGACTGAAGAAAATTAGGGGGACGGCTGAAGTCCCGGAGCCCCGGTGGTGTCACCACTGAATTAAAGTGTGCTGGGGCGGTGAAGACATCGGAAGTGAATTAATTCTACGTGTCCACTGATAGCCAGGACAGTCTTTTACTATATTGTGAACTAACACTACAACCTGGCAGTCCTCGCAGAGCGATGAAGGTCGTTTCTCCATGAAGTATCCGCTAGCGAGGCGCATGTGGCCGATACACAGGCAGGAGAGTGCTGTCTCCTAAGATGATCGCCAAAAATCTAAACGTGGTTTGATGGAAAGCAGTTTATTAGCTTATCAGTGAGGTTTCAAATGCCCCACACCAGGGACAAGTGATATATAACTGTGAAGCCTAAACGAAAAGGAATTAGGTAATTTTTCAACAATCATTATCCCTTAGTATTATTTTCTAAAATGAAAGTTTGAATGGATTAAACCGTCCTGTGTATTTAAGTTACCATGTGAATAGCCTACTATTTTTGTTTATAGCCTCACTGGGCTATAGAGCCCTCCAACAACCATTAATAAAGTAGGAGGGACACTGGAGCTGAGTGAACGTTTGATGTAACAGGAGTGGAAATCTGTCAGCTCTGAGATAAATATCAATAATCACCCTTCTCTTCATCCTGGTAGCTCTATTTACTTATGATTTTAATTATGTTGGGGAAACAGCCATGAGCCTGGAGCAACGTTATAAGTGAGCACCGGAATGTATGTACTTGGGGTGACCTGTATAATGTCTGCGTCATCCACTGTAATATTCATGATTCCTTCATGAAATTCAACGAGACCAAACTCGTCATCCAGGAAGAATAATCGAACTGTGTCGTCTGGATACCTGAAGGATGCTTTCGGGGGTCAACGCCTCCCACGGCCCGGCCCCCAAACAAGGCCTGACCAATCAGACTGTTGCTGCTTGCCGCACGCATTCCAACGTGCGAACCACAGACCGGCTGGGCAAAAACTGATTTGAATAACTTATTAGGTTCCATCTTGAAGAGACCCAGAAGTTTGTTGGTAATTTCCCTTATGCACAAAGGGAGGGCGATGAAAAGTTGAGCACCTCTGACACTTATTAAGCTTTCCTTTACTGTAGTTGCTCGCCAATGCTTTCACTGGAGGTACTCTGCACCGTCTGCCAAGTCTCAGGCCTTTGTAAGGAGTGATTTTGGTGTAAATGTTTGGAACCAGTCCCTCCAGCATTTTTCACTTGCACATTATAATGTATTTCTCTCGTCTACGTTCAAGCTCTGGTGGCCTGGTGGTTAACGCTCTCGCTTCACACGGTGAGGGCCTGGGTTCGATTCCCAGCCAGAGTAGAAACATTGGACGTGTTTCTTCCACCTGTTGTCTATGTTCCCCATCAGTAAAATGGGTACCTGGGTGTTAGTCGACTGGTGTGGGTCGCATCCTGGGACACTGACCTAAGGAGGCCTGGTCACAGACCGGGCCGCGGGGGCGTTGACCCCCGGAACTCTCTCCAGGTAAACTCCAGTAGTTCAGATGTTTATTCAGATTATTTTGGGTCACTGCATATACAAAATATACAATAATGAGAAACCTCATAAGAACCATAGCATTTCGGCCATAATGTATACAGACAGTGATTTTCATTGTATACATTCTGTACGTTTCCCAGCTCAGTCTCGCTTGCCTTGAAGGTGACCGTTAGTATACAGCAGTATTCCATCCTGGAGAGAAAAAGTGACATGAAGAGTATTATCATTGTTCTTTATCTCATGTCTTGAACGTTCATGTTATCCAGCCTATCATTTTCCTTGTTGAAGCGATAGCGACTCTGTTGTGACCCTTGAATGAGAAATCTTCTGACATCACTCCCAAGATTTTGCAAAGGCGTTTGACAAATGCGATCATGGAGTGATAACGCACAAGGAAGGTAGGCAGATGGATTTTCGGTTTCCTAACATACACAACACAAAAAGTAGTAGTGAACAGGGCAAGATCCAGCATCAACGAGGTCAAAAGCTCAGTGCCCCAAGGCACTGTCCTGGCACCTCTGCTGTTCCTCATCCTCATAGCAGACATAGACAGAAACACCCGGCATACTTTTGTATCATCATTTGCAGATGACACTAAAATAAGCATGAAAGTCAGTACGGTAGAGGACGCTGAAAAAGTACAGGAAGACATAAACAGGGTTTTCCAGTGGGCAGTGGAAAACAACATGACGTTCAATGGTGATAAGTTCCAGCTGCTTAGATATGGAAAGAATGAAGAACTCAAAAGGAGCACTATATACAAAACTCAAGAGGGTCACCAAATAGAACGTAAGGAACACGTAAAAGACCTAGGAATAATTATGTCAGCCGACCTTTCTTTTAAAGACCATAACAAGGCAAAGATCACGACAGCCAGGAAAATGACTGAGTGGGTACTGAGAACTTTCAAAACAAGGGAAACAATGCCGATGGTGACACTCTTCAAATCGCTAGTGCTCCCTCACTTAGAATATTGCTCAGTGCTGACGGCCCCGTTCAGGGCAGGAGAAATATCGGAGCTGGAACAAATACAGAGATCGTTTACGGCTCACATTGAGCCAGTAAAGCACCTAAACTACTCGGAATGCCTGCAAGTCTTGAACATGTACTCACTGGAGCGGAGGAGAGAGAGATACATGATAATATATACCTGGAAGGTACTCGAGGGCCTGGTCCCAAATCTGCACACTGCCATAACAACATACTGGAGTGAGAGATATGGGAGGAAATGTAAAATAAACCCAGTGAGGAGCAGGGGTGCGGTGGGGACAATAAGGGAACACTGTATCAATATCCGGGGTCCCAGACTTTTCAACATCTTACCAGAAGATATCAGAAACACTGCTGGAACAAGTGTTGAAGCCTTCAAGAGGAAACTAGACAAGTATCTTCACCAGGTGCCAGATCAACCAGGCTGTGATGGATATGTGGGGCAGCGGGCCTCCAGCAGCAACAGCCTGGTTGACCAGGCAAGCACCAGACGAGCCTGGCCCATGGCCGGGCTCAGAGAGTAGATATACTCTCGAAATTCTTCAAAGGTATATCAAAGGTAAGGTATATCAAAGGTATATATATATATATCTTGCACATGGAACTTTTGTTCAAGTGAATGATTTAAGTTTGTTCTGTATTCCGAATTCAGTGGAAAGTGCTTGTGTGGCCGGTCTAGTATTGCTTCTGAGCTTACAGGTCGATCAAGATGTCGATAACTGCTCTGGTTTATTCTCCGGATTATTAACATATTGACAAAGGCTTGACAGTGAGGTGAAAGGAAGTGGCAGCAGAGTCAAGCCAGGGAGCACAGGACGAGACGTGTGCCTCGTAACGAGGTTGAGAGAGAGAGCGCGCAACCCCAATGACAGCCTGCAGGTATCACTTGTGTGACGTCTGGGATATTTCAATGGGTGAACGAGTGGCCTAAACTTTGGTTGCAACTTTACCATTTCGGAACCCGGCGATCACCTAAAGTTGGAGTTCTAGAGCACTGTGATGGGCCACTGGACCTTTCCTGGCGGGTTCCTCACCTCTCCCACATTTTCATACTACACTGATCCTCCCCTTCCTTTTCCTAGTCCTCACCCACTCCGTCTGTGGTTATCTTTGTACAACTGAAGAAGCAATTCGTGGCAAAACATTTCCTCAGTAAAAATATCATAACTCTGCACTTGTGTCTTGTTTCACATTTGTGGGTATCTTATTATACCGTCTCTTGTCCTGAAAGCTTGAAGCCAGTCAGAAGTGGGACAGAAATCAAAATCAGGAGTATTCTAAATAGAATTAACCAGAGGGCATCTGCGCATGCCAATAGTTTCATGAACTTTTTTTCTAGGTAAAGAACATCAGTGTTTAAAATTTGAAGCTGTTCGTATGAGGCGCCCTCGATAAATACACGACATCAACCACTTATAGGAACCCCTTTCTGGGATACCTAATTATGATGTTTTAAAAAAAATTCACAACTGTGCAACTTGGATTTAAGTTGCTACTTCGCTTTTGTCTAATTTTTCCTGCTTTCATCTATTTGTTTGAAAAGTGCATTATTAAACTGCACTCAGACCACCGAATTCTACAGGTACTCCAGAGGTCGCGTTGCCAGGTCCTCCCACATCAACCATTTTTTTTCTTTACGTCGTTAAATTCATAATTCATTTCAAAGCCCAGCCCTATCTAAAATATGCTTCCACCCTCTATGATGTGACCCACAACAGTAAGCTAATATACAGGTCCGTATTATCTTCTCGGTGACCAGGACTGAACCTGGGCCCTTCGGAAATGAGGTAAAATCTTTACCACTGGTCTACGAGTTCCCCTCAAGGAAGGTTCCTTGATGTTGGTGAGGGGCTCTTGAATTAGGGAATTGGATCTGTGCTCCAGTTCCCCGAATTAAGCCTGAATGCCTTCCACATCCCCCCCCCCCCCAGGCGCTGTATAATCCTCCGGGTTTAGCGCTTCCCCCTTGATTATGATAATAATAATAATGGTCTACGAGTTATCTAATATATTCATATCAGTGTCGTTGGATGCCATCGTCTACAGTATTACATGTGGGTTTTTTTTAATCCTGTTTATCTGAATATTCTTGAGAAAGTGTTGCCGCTTTCTCTCCCGTTTCTATCCCTCCTTCGGGGAAAGGGGAAAATAGACTTGAGAAGTATAATCTCTTCAGTTATCACCTTAAGGTTTCAAAAGGGGGGGAGGGGAGGGGTGGCACTGAAATTCCAGGTGCCAGCTGCAAGCTCAGGTGTCACTGTCAATGAGACCTGACTCATGTAACTGACTAAATCTCAGTTATTCGTTGAGTATTATGTAGGTCAGTGTGGTTAACATTCTCTTACACTAAGTTACCAGTTACTTTCACCATTTCAAGCATACTGGCAACAGTATCCAGGCATGAGAAGCCGGTGTAAGCAGGGTTATGATTCTGAATGGCCTGGGGCATCATTCATGTTCAAGAAACCAGAAAGGGGATAACATGGCAGGGTGTCGTGACTTCTAAGCTATGAGAGAGAGGGTGAGGTTTAATCTACAATTTTTTCTGAAAATAAGAAAAGTTTTGGAGTGATATACAAAACTTGAAAAAGGCCAATGAACAAATTGATTTAACATTTAAGTACAACAGAGAGCGAGTCTTTAAAATGAGGTAGATTCTGGGATGGATGGATTATGTTGATCAGCTGTTGAATGTTGATGGAGAGAGGGGAGGCAGTGATTCCTTACATCGGGCAAGGAGTTTTGACTCCTTTTAGAAGTGAGAAAGAGGCAGATGTGAGTATGGGAAAAGTACATGAGACAGTTATAGAATGAAAGAGGGTAATAACAAAAAAAAGGCACAATACCGTGACTGGAACGATACACAAATAACCCGCACATAAAAGAGAGAAGCTTATGACGACGTTTCAGTCCATTGACTTTGTAAATGGTCCAAGTCGGACCGAAACGTCGTCGTAAGCTTCTCTCTTTTATGTGCGGGTTATTTGTGTAAAGAGGGTAATGTATCTGGGATAGATGGGATTAAGGCAGAAATGTTAAAAAATAGGTAGGGATATTGTTTTTGGAGCGGTTACTGTATTTGTTCTTCATATGCATGAAAGGGGAAAGGTACCTAGGGATCAGCATAGAGCATTACCTGGAGAGGGTTTCGGGGATTAACGCCCCCGCGGCTCGGTCTTAGACCAGGCCTCATGGTAGATCAGGGTCTGATCAACCAGGCTGTTACCGCTGGCCGCACGCAAGCTGACGTACGAAAAACAGCCCGGTTGGTCAGGTACTGACTTTAGGTGCCTGTCCAGTGCCTTCTTGAAGACAGCCAGGGGTCTATTGGTAATCCCCCTTATGTATGCTGGGAGGCAACTGAACAGTCTTGGGCTCCGGACACTTACTGTGTTATCTCTTAGTGTACTCGTGGTGCCTCTGCTTTTCATCGGGGGAATGTTACATCTCCTGCCGAGTCTTTTACTTTCATAGGGAGTGATTTTCGTGCTCAGGTTTGGTACCAATCCCTCCAGGACCTTCCAAGTGTATATTATCATGCATCTCTCTCGCCTGCGTTCCAGGGAATACAGATCGTACTTACGTGTGCCGTGTGCATACAAAGTTCGTTTGTACAAAGAAAAAGGATAGAAGAGAATGTAAGAATTATACCAGGTAAAGCGTATGGTAGACTATTATTGAAAGAATTATTCTTTAAGACAGAGAATCAGGATGCAGAGGCACAAATAAATTTTAGGAAGGATATAGAATGTGTAGACCAAATGTTTACTTTGAACCACATAGGTAAACAGTACTTTGATAAAAGTAAGAAAGTTTTCATTGCATTTACAGATTAATAAATTTCATAAGATAGGGTGGACAGGGGAGCAATGTGGCAGATGTTGCAGGTGTATGGAATAGGTGGTAGGTTACTTAAAACGGTTAAGAGTTTTTACGAGGATAGTGAGGCTCAAGTTAGGATATATAGGAGAGGAGCCGATTATTTCCCAGTAACAGCAGACCCTAGACAGGGATGCGTGATGTTACCATGGCTGCTTAACATATTTGTATAAGAGATAAGCAATATGGTATTGGAAAGAGGTGTGGGATTGGAAGGAGAATCTGGTACAGAGTGGGAGTTGTCACAGTTGTTTTCTGCCGATATGACGAGTCTTTTGGGAGATTCTCAAGAGAAGTTGCAAAGTGTGGTATACGAATTTGGGAGGGTTTGTAAAAGACGAAGATTAGAATCGATTATGGAAAAATCAAGGTGATGAGATTATCAAAAAATCTAGGCAGTGAAAGACTGGATATCAGATAGGAGGGAGGGAGTTTGGAGGAAGGAAATGTGTTCAGATATCTGTGAGTGGACTTGTCGGCAGATGGATCTATGAAAGACTGGTTCAACCATAGGACTGACGAAGAGAAAAAGGTGGTGGTACATTGAGGCATCTGTGGAGATAAACAATTTTATCCATGGAGGCAAAGAGGGGAATGCATGAAAGTATAGTGATACCAACACTGTTGCATGAAAGTGAAGCATAAGTTTTGAATGTTGCACCGAGAAGGAGGCTGAAGGCAGTAGAGATGTTGTGCTTGCAAGTAATGTGTGGGGTGAATATTTTGCAGTGAATTCTGAGTCTGGACCCCAATGGAAAAAAGTCACTGACTTTTTTTTGGGTTATCCTAGGTTCTCTACACATATGCTGCTGTGTATGTTGATCTATGTAACTGTATTTGTGTATACCTGAATAAACTTACTTATTACTTACGTGGCGTTGCCACAGATATTATTCAGAAGGCTGAGGAGAGGAAGTTGATATGGTTTGGACATTTAGAGATGATTGAAAAAAATAGGATGACTAAGAGGGCATGTAAATTGGGGAAGGAGGGGAACGGGTCGTCCTAAGAAAAGTTAAAGGAGTGGGATAAAGGAGGATTTGAGTGGTAGAAGCTTGGACATCCAACAGGCTTGTATGAGCGTTGTACATAATAGTGGTGGCAAGTGGTTTTCAGATATGACGAGCTACTGAAGTGTCAGCTAGGCAACATTTATGAAGGGATTTAAGAAAATTAGTTAGCCAGACTTGAGTCCTGGAAGTGGAAACTAAAGTTCCTACACTTTAAAGCAGTGATGGGGATACTGCAGTTTGGAGGGTCATCTGAACTGCTATGTCCGAATATTTCTGGTAAGACACTGATTGACTGAGTAACAGTGAAAGTGTTTTCTTCCTTGTCCAGTCTCTGCCTCGGTAGGCAAGAGTATTATTTTTATAATGATAATAATAATGATAATAATAATAATAATAATAATAATAATAATAATAATAATAATAATAATAATAATTCTTATTATTATTATTATCATCATCATTATTATTATATTCATGGGGAAGCGCTAAATCTCTAGAAGCCAAAGAGCACCTGGGAATGGGAATCAGGTTTGATCCAAAGGTGGACAGGATACCTTCAATTCCTTAAATTCAAAGCTTTACTAGCATTCCAATTACTCTTATATTTAGTAATGAAAGCTTTATTTACTCAGCTGAATTTACAAATTTAGAGCTGCTATCTTACCTCAGCTTATTTGCAAGCGCAGCCCTAACTAAAGTACACCAAGGCAGACTCTACCCACAACAGTCGTCTAACTCCCGGGTACCTACTTACTGCTAGGTGACGGGGAAACAGTTGTAAGGAAACACGCCTAACATTTCCACTCGTGCCCGGGACCAAACCACCTTCCCTCAGTTGTGAGCTGAGGCGTACAGTTTAGACCATTCTATACCTGGGTGCCTTTCTGAGCAACTTTTAACTGTTTCTGCAATTAACTGATAATGTTTGTATAATAATCTCATTTATATTCAGGTTCACCGTGTAATGATTTTGAAAGTGCTGGGCTTACCACTGATTATAACGGTGCTCCGTGGCCTGGTGGCAAAAGCTCTCGCTTCACACGGTGAGGGTTCGGGTTCGGTTCCTAGCGAAGGGGTAGAAACATCGGACGTGCTTCCTTATACCTGTTGTCTATGTTCACCCATCAGTAAAATGGGTACCTGGGTGTTAGTGGACTGGTGTGGATCGCATCCTGGGACAAAACTGACCTAATGTGCCCGAAATGCTCAGCATAACAAGCGGCTTTCTATATAGTAGTATGTCATTGATATCAGCTAGAACTGTATACCTTGTACATGTACTTGTAGTAAATAAAAATATTATTATTATTATTATTATTATTATTATTATTATAATTATTATTAATGGAAGATGTTGTGAGTGTGATGCCCACACTATTTTCATAACCATACTGAGTGCACTGATGCTGTTGAAGGGATGTAGGGACAATGAACTGGAACCACCCTCTCGTTCCTTGGATCAAAGGTGATTGCCTCCCATTCCTCAGGATTTTTTTGAGCCTATATGAACCATCCTGATAAATTGTTCTCTAAAGTCACATGTTCTACTCTCACATTTATGTACATGTCCCATGTAATATATATATATATATATATATATATATATATATATATATATATATATATATATATATATATATATATATATATATATATATATATATATATATATATATATATATATATATATATGTCGTGCCGAATAGGTAAAACTGGTCAATTAGCAAGAACTCATTTAAAATTAAGTCCTTTCTAAAATTTTTTCTTATACGTTTAAATATATATTTTTTCATTAATATTGATGTAAAAAATTTTAATTTTGCACCAAAAGAATCTTAGAAAACTTACCTAACCTTATTATAACAAGTGTAATTTATTTTAGCCTAACGTAACTAAATATATTTTAGATAAGTTTACAATAATTTAATAATAAATAAACACAGTGAAATGTATTTTTTTCGTTAGGTTCAGAATGATTTTGGCGAAATTATTGCATACACAAATTTTCACTAGTCCTATATGGCAAGATGAGCGTTGCTATTTAAGCCAAGATGGCAAGTTCTGCCTATTCGGCACGATATATATATATATATATATATATATATATATATATATATATATATATATATATATATATATATATATATATATCCTCTTGAATTTTACTCATTGCTATGTTCCATATCACATCTTCACATAATATTGCATATTTCTCACTGCTACAGTGTTCCACATGTTTATCCACAACCACTTCACTTCATGAGATTTTCCCTGTTCCATTCGCTCTCATTCCAGACTGACACACAAGCTTTCCATATCTCTTCCAGAAGATCTTTCCCATTTTTTCTTTTTTTTTTTTTGGTTCTCATCAATTCCATTCCTCCCTCGTCTCCCAGCTTTACTCAGCTGAATAAGTAATAATAATAATAATAATAATAATAATAATAATAATAATAATAATATTTTCATTTACTACAAGTACATGTACAAGGTATACAGTCCTAGCTGACATCAATGACATACTACTATATAGAAAGCCCCTTGTTATGCTGAGCATTTCGGGCAAATTAGGTCACTTGTGTCCCAGGATGCAACCCACACAAGTCGACTAACACCCAGGTACCCAAATTATTGATGGATGAACATAGACAAGCTGTGTAAGGAAACAAGTCCAATGTTTCCACCCCTTCGCCGGGAATCGAACCCGGACCTAACCGTGTGAAGCGAGACTATTTCTTATTCTTTTCAAACTACAGCTTCCATCTACATGTTTTTGCTCTTGCATTTCCCACTTACATAACTGACAGTTATTGTATTGCCTTTATACACACACACACACACACACACACACACACACACACACACACACACACACACACACACACACACACACACACACATACACACCGTGTGTCCTGAGAGAGGGAGCAGAGGCGCTATGTGTACCACTAACAACAGTCATCAGCACATCTATCGAAACAGGGCTACTACCTGAGGTATGGAAGACAGCGAATGTAGTCCCAATTTATAAAAATGGAGACAGATACGCAGCATTAAACTACAGACCAGTGTCACTAATATGTATTGTATGAAAAGTTACTGAGATTATCAGGAGAAAGGAATGAGATTATAAACGACAAGCAGCACGGATTCAGAGACAGGAAATCAAGTGTCACAAGCCTACTAGAATTCAATCACAAGGTGACAACAGTAAGACAAGAGAGAGAGAGAGGTGGGTGGATAGACTGCGTGTTCTTGGACTGAAAGAAGGTTTTTGATACAGTTCCACATAATAGATTAGTGCAAAAGCTGGAGGACCAGGCAGGTATAACAGGGAAGGCACTGCAACGGATCAGAGAACACCTGATGGGAAGGCATCAACGATTCATAGTACGTGATGAGGTGTCAGAGTGGGCACCTGTGACGAGCGGGGTTCCACAGGGGTCAGTCCTAGGACTGGTGCTGTTTCTGGTATATGTGAACGACATAACGGAAGGAATAAATTCAGAAGTGTTCCTGTTTGCAGACGATATGAAGTTAATTAGGAGAATTCAGTCGGAGGAGAACAAGGCAATACTACAGAGGGATCTGGACAGGCTGCAAGCCTGGTCCAGCATCTGGCTCCTAGAGTTCAACCCCACTAAGTGCAAAGTCATGAAGATCGGGAAGGGAAAAGATCCCAGACAGAGTATAGTCTAGGGAGCCAAAGACTACAAACATCACTCAAGGATAAGGATCTTGGAGTGTGTATAATACTGAGCACATCTCCTGAGGAGCACATCAACCAAATAACTGCTGCAGCATATGGGCGACTAGCAAACCTAAGAATAGCATTTCGGCATCTCAATAAGGAGTCGTTCCGGACCCTGTACACCGTGTACGTCAGGCCCATATTAGAGTATGCAACTCCAGTATGGAACCCACACCTGGCCAAGCACATCAAGAAACTAGAGAAAGTGCAAAGATTTGCAACGAGACTAGTCCAGGAGCTAAGGGGTATGTCCTAATAGGAGAGATTAAGGGAACTCGACCTGACGACACTGGAGGACAGGAGGGACAGGGGAAGACATACCTGGAGTTTACCCGGAGAGGGTTTCGGGAGTCAACGCCTCCGCGGCCCGGTCTGAGACCAGGCCTCATGGTGGATCAGGGTCTGATCAACCAGGCTGTTACTGCTGGCCGCACGCAAACTGACGTATGAACCACAGCCCGGTTGGTCAGGTACTGACCTTAGGTGCCTGTCCAGTGCCTTCTTGAAGACAGCCATGGGTCTATTGGTAATCCCCCTTATGTATGCTTGGGACCCGGACACTTATTGTGCTGTCTCTCAGTGTACTCGTGGGGCCCCTGCTTTTCATGGGGGGAATGTTGCATCTCCTGCCGAGCCTTTTGCTTCCATATGGAGTGATTTTCGTGTGCAGGTTTGGTACCAATCCCTCCAGGAGCTTCCAAGTGTATATTATCATGTATCTCTCTCGCCTGCGTTCGAAAGAATACAAATCAAGTACCCTCAACAGTTCCCAGTAGTTTAGGTGCCTTATCGTACTTGTGTGTGCCGTGAAAGTTCTTTGTACACTCTCCAGGTCTGCAATGTCGCCAGTCTTGAAGGGGGCCGTTAGTGTACAGCAGTATTCCAGTCTAGAGAGCACAAGCGATTTGAAGAGAATCATCATGAGCTTGGCGTCCCTAGTTTTGAAGGTTCTCATTATCCATCCTATCATTTTCCTAGCAGATGAGGTAGATACACTGTTGTGGTCTTTGAAGGTGAGATCCTCTGACATTATCACTCCAAGGTCCTTCACATTACTTTTCCGCTCTATTGTATGATTAGAATTTGTCGTATACCCTGATACATTTTTAATTTCTTCAAGTTTCCCATATCTGAGTAGTTGAAATTTCTCCTCGTTGAACTTCATATTGTTTTGAGTGCCCCATTCAATTCAATTCAAGTTTATTCTCTATAAGAGTTACAATGTGGGGTTTACAGGTTTTGGGTACTGTGTGGTTTACATGTTATAAAATACTAATTACAGAGGGGGCCACTAGAACACCTAGCATGGCTAGGCATTTCGAGCAGACTTAGATTAATTCTTAACATTAAATCCTTACAGATTATGGTATTAAGGCTAAGTGACTACATCATAATTTGTGAGTTTAGCAATGTGAATGCTTTTGTTTTGGAACAATACAAGGTGTCTATATTGGAGTATCATAGACAAACTTATGACTAGTTAGGATTTATTATTTTAAGATTAAGATTAGCATTTCTGGGTTTATAGTCATTGGGTGAGTGAGTGTAATTGTGAACCACCAGGTGGTTATCATGTAGCTAGTTGTCGGGGTGGATCAGGGAGATAAGATGTTTTTTAACTGTAGTTTTGAAAGTGATGAATGTGTCTGCAGTTCTAGAGTTTTCAGGTAGGGTGTTCCAGATTTTAGGTCCTTTGAAATACATTGAATTTTTGTAAAGGTTTAGTCGAACAAGGGGAATGTCATAGAGATGTTTGTGTCTGGTGTTATGCCTGTAGATCCTGTCACAACTATCAAGAAAGCATTTTAGGTCAAGGTTAATATTGGAATTTAAGGTCCTGTAGATATAGATTGCACAGTAGTAAGTGTGGATGTTCTGAACAGGGAGTAAGTTTAGATCTATGAAGAGTGGGGGGGGGGTGTTGCCAGGGTTTGGACTTAGTGATTATTCTTACTGCGGCTTTTTGTTGGGTTATTATTGGCTTTAGGTGTGTTGCTGCAGTTGAACCCCAAGCACAGATAGCATAGGTGAGGTATGGATATATAAGTGAATGGTATAGTGTGAGAAGGGCAGTTTGCGGCACGTAGTATCGTATCTTGGAGAGGATCCCCACCGTTTTGGATACTTTTTTTGTTATGTGTTGGATATTCGAAGATTTGATTGATGTCCGCTTGGAGCCTCGCGGTGTCTTCGATGGAGGTCACTGCTATGGTAATCCGGGTGTCATTCCGACATAGACATCTCTGTCTATGTCGGAAATGAGGATGAGGAATAGAATGGGAGAAGAGAGGAATCGGCAAGGTGGACAGAGAGATGTTCCAGAGATAGGGCACAGCAACAGTTAGAAGTTGAAGACTCAGATGAGTCACAGGTATGTTTGGGAGTATTTCTTCAGTCATAGAGTTGTCAGGAAGTGGAATAGCCTGAAAATGAGGTAGTGGGGGCAGGATCCATGCATAGCTTTAAGAAGAGGTATGATAAAACTGATAGTGCAGGGAGAGTGACCCATTAGCGGCCAGTGAACAGGCGGGGCCAGGAGCTATGAATCGACTCCTGCAACCACAACTAGGTGAATATATCGGGAGGAGACGCGGGGTGGGGGGTGGGGATGAGCACCGTGTGAGCCTGGGGTTCTGACAAATGGAAACTTCCCTGGTTCTAAGTAACTGTGTCACCGATTCCAAGCAATTTCTTCTGTTCCTGTCTTTTCCACAGATAACCATGCTTCCCCTGATAACACTGGCCAACAACCAAAATGCTTCCGAGACCAGAGTAGCAGTTTCCAACTAATTTTAGGTCACTGTTAACGAATATCATTGTTAAAATTGTTTGTTAGCTCTGCTTTTCAATATACACCTACGTATCACAACAGGTGCGTGGCATTAAAATGGTATAAAATACCGACAGGTTGTTAGGTAAGACACATATGCAACAGTTAGGTATCTTTATTGTGAAACGTTTCGCCTACACAGTAGGCTTCTTCAGTCAAGTACAGAAAAGTTGATAGAAGCAGAAGATACTTGAAGACGATGTAATCAGTCCATCACCCTTAAAGTTTTGAGGTGGTCAGTCCCTCAGTCTGGAGAAGAGCATTGTTCCATAGTATGAAACAATATGGGGAAGAAGTGACAGGATAGAGCTTTTATAGCGCCAAGAGGTGAGACGTAGGCCACTAGGAGAGGTAAGAACTCAGATGTTGAGAAGTCAGGTCCCTCTCAAATCCAGCCCCTCTCACTAGTGGAAGTTGTTGAAGTTGATTGCAGGTCTGTACCAAGATACCCTTGTGTTGCAGTGTCTGACAGATTGAACATTAAAATGGTATAAAATACCGACAGGTTGTTAGGTAAGACACATATGCAACAGTTAGGTATCTTTATTGTGAAACGTTTCGCCTACACAGTAGGCTTCTTCAGTCAAGTACAGAAAAGTTGATAGAAGCAGAAGATACTTGAAGACGATGTAATCAGTCCATCACCCTTAAAGTTTTGAGGTGGTCAGTCCCTCAGTCTGGAGAAGAGCATTGTTCCATAGTATGAAACAATATGGGGAAGAAGTGACAGGATAGAGCTTTTATAGCGCCAAGAGGTGAGACGTAGGCCACTAGGAGAGGTAAGAACTCAGATGTTGAGAAGTCAGGTCCCTCTCAAATCCAGCCCCTCTCACTAGTGGAAGTTGTTGAAGTTGATTGCAGGTCTGTACCAAGATACCCTTGTGTTGCAGTGTCTGACAGATTGAACATTAAAATGGTATAAAATACCGACAGGTTGTTAGGTAAGACACATATGCAACAGTTAGGTATCTTTATTGTGAAACGTTTCGCCTACACAGTAGGCTTCTTCAGTCAAGTACAGAAAAGTTGATAGAAGCAGAAGATACTTGGAACATACATACTATGGAACAATGCTCTTCTCCAGACTGAGGGACTGACCACCTCAAAACTTTAAGGGTGATGGACTGATTACATCGTCTTCAAGTATCTTCTGCTTCTATCAACTTTTCTGTACTTGACTGAAGAAGCCTACTGTGTAGGCGAAACGTTTCACAATAAAGATACCTAACTGTTGCATATGTGTCTTACCTAACAACCTGTCGGTATTTTATACCATTTTAATGTTCAATCTGTCAGACACTGCAACACAAGGGTATCTTGGTACAGACCTGCAATCAACTTCAACAACTTCCACTAGTGAGAGGGGCTGGATTTGAGAGGGACCTGACTTCTCAACATCTGAGTTCTTACCTCTCCTAGTGGCCTACGTCTCACCTCTTGGCGCTATAAAAGCTCTATCCTGTCACTTCTTCCCCATATTGTTTCATACTATGGAACAATGCTCTTCTCCAGACTGAGGGACTGACCACCTCAAAACTTTAAGGGTGATGGACTGATTACATCGTCTTCAAGTATCTTCTGCTTCTATCAACTTTTCTGTACTTGACTGAAGAAGCCTACTGTGTAGGCGAAACGTTTCACAATAAAGATACCTAACTGTTGCATATGTGTCTTACCTAACAACAGGTGCGTGGCAGCGTGGCAGCGTGTTTCTTACCACACTCACAGTCTCACTGACCTTCATCATTGTTCCAGCAGTCATAGAAGGTGGTTGTGCTGTTCAAGTTTATATTTTGAGGTGAAAGGTAGGATACACTAAGTACTGCTGCTTTCTATGTGAACGGGACAGCTGTGCAAGAGGTTCCCACTACATCAGGAGAGACTGGCCACCTCATCAATCATTGGAGCCTGGGATGAAAAATGTTAAACATCCACCTCTCACTGAACCAAACAAAATTTTGCTACCACCACCACTACACATAAACCTGAGGGTCATAAAAAAAAACTTTCTAAAAACTATGGACAAATCCGGTCAGGTATTCAAGTAGTAATTAACATCAAAATTCCCCTCACTGAGCAACGCTAAGATAAGAAAGGGAGTCTTCAATGGTCCTCAAATTCGAGCTTCTTAAAGATGGTGACTTTGAATCAGACCTTCATGGGGAGGAGAAAGCTGCTTGTGAAGCATTCAAGTTAATGGCGAAGGGATTTCTCAGAAACAGAAGGGAAGGCAACTATGAAGAATTGGTGGAAAACCTCATCAAGGCTTACAAGAACATGGGATGTAACATGTCACTTAAAATTCACTTTTTGGACTCGCATTTAGACTTTTTCCAGTGAACTGTGGGGCAGTTAGTGACGAATATGGTGAAAGGTTTCACCAAGATATTTCAACCATGGAAAAATGGTACCATGGCAAATGGGGCACAAGAATGCTTGCAGACTATTGCTGGACATTGGCAGATGATTCTTCAGGCCACTATAAGCGTCAAGCAAAAAGGCAGAGAGTAGGTACGGATTAAAGTTTAAAACATACTGACACATATTGTACGTCATAATAAAATAATCAAATATTAAATGTCTTGTATCTTTACAACTATAGCCAATAAGCATTTTTCAAGGTGATATTTGAATTCAGGACATGAAAATGCATAAGAATTAACTAATCTCATATGAGAAGAATACTACTTTTCAAAAAGTGTTGACCAGTGTAATCCACGTGGCGTGAGTCGTGTTACGATTTAAGATACAGGAATTGATGACGTTTCTGTGGACAAATCCCTAGCTGTATCATCCATGTATATTTTATTGCATCCAATAAAAGAAATGGTGTAGACGTCGGCATTCTCTTCGGGGCTGGACCTACTAATGTCTTTAATAGTGATGGAGGTGAAGTAACTGGCTTTCTCAAATAATCTAGAAGCTTTCTCAGGTACCGTGAAAGTAGGAAAGATTATTTCAGAAGTTACTGTTGGTATCGACTCTCAGAGTGTTGATTATTCTCTGTGATTTCCTTCTTCAATCTCGAATAAAAATGACAAGAAAATGCAAATTGCGGAAGATCTCAGTAATTTAGAGGTACTCATCTTCCAAAAAATCAAGGCTGCAGAGTATAAGAGCCCTTAGAAAGATACCCAACAAAGCACCTCTCTTGGTTCTAGCAGAGCGATGAATGAGAAATAACCGAGAATATTCTGGTTTGTTTTGTTTACAGATCATGCTAAACTTAAAGGGAGTTGGTAGTAGTTTTTTTTTTTTCGTATCGGAATATCGAGGAAAGGAATAGTGTTGTTATAGGCATCACTCCTTCCAAATTGACTGAGGATCTGGCATAATCCCTTTCAATTTGCTGGGTTTTATCAGTAGTGCACACCTCCGACAGTGCCCCTGACCAGTAGGGTCAGGGACACTGTCACACTGAACAGACTGCAAAATTCTTGGTCTCCGAGTAAAACATTGTCTTTAATAAAGGTTTCTATTCTGGGATGGTGTTTTTCACCACATATAAATTTATGACAGCAAGTGTATTTAAAAAAAAAAAAAAACACAAAAATATAATGCCTTCTTCCTGAAAGCTTACCGAAAACATGTACAGAGAGGTAAAAGAACTAAGAAGCCGAATAGATAAATGAAAAGTGCGAAGACAGTGAAAGAATCAGATAAGAGTAATAACAATGAAGAGGCAGAAGTAAAAGACAACTCAAAATATTCAGCATTAAAAGAAAAATTAATACAAGAACCAGAGGAGACACTGAGAAAGATAAACACTTAAAAGACTGAGGAAAACTAAATGTATTTCGGTCGTTGACCCCTCAAGAAAGGTTCCTTGATGCTGGTGAGGGGCTCTTGATCTAGGGAATTGGATCTGTTCTCCAGTTCCCTGAATTAAATCTGAATACCTTCCACATCCCCCCCTCAGGCGCTGTATAATCTTACTGGTTTAGCGCTTCCCCCTTGATTATAATAATAATTCGGTCGTTGAACGAGTCAAGAAAGGTATCCCCGTACAACATAGCAAAAGGAATAGTGCAAAGTGCGGCAAAGGTTTTAAATAGTGTTAAATATTAGCACTAAAGATTTGCAACGAATTAGAAAAGACATTCACAGTGTATCATATAGAAACATCCCAATTTCTTCAATATAAATGTCAAATAAGAACATACACTGCCCAAAACTAATTCAAAGCTTCGGAAACACCAGCATAATAAGTTTGAAGCCGCTGTGAAGATGCATTATTAAGCTATCATTGAAGGCTTGAAACCTATCAGGTAACGCACTCAAAAATTATCACTTAATAATATCCCTTAAACTGTCCAATCAGATCTACGTTCACATGCGTACTGCTCCAAAAGTAGATCTACGTTTTTTATGTATTTTCAAATATAACAAAAAAAAAACGTAGATCAAAGTTTTTTTACACGTTTTCAAATGTAAAAAAAACAAAGATCTACCTTTTTTTACATACTTTGAAATGTTGAAAAAACGTAGATCTACGTTTGGACAGTTTAAGGGTTAAAAACAGTATTACAATTTTCCAAATTTCTTCAACTTAAAAAAAGCAATATCGTATCAATGTGACTCAGGCATAAATGTGTTTGAAAATATAATTAAGAGCTCATTAAACCCGTGAAAATAAAAAAAAAAATGCCCTAAAAATGCGAGTTTCAATGTTTCTCATTTATTTTTTAGCGTCTACATTCTATTTAAAACTCTACAATCCATAAAAGATATTTAATTTTATAGAAAGTTTAATATAATCATTTTTTCTTTTATTTAGCCGCCAAATTGACACCTTCACTGAGCAAATTCAGTACCAAAATATTTCGACTGTTATTCGATCCAAGAAAGTAACTCCATAGAAAACTGAACTACAAGAGAAGTGTAGAAACTTATATACTAAATTAAATCAAACTTATTTACTATGATAATGTCCACCTTGACACTTTTGTTATTAAAGATCTCAATTTTTATTCCGTTGGTTTAAGGTCAACCAGTTGGAATCCCAGAGCGCTATTAAATTCTCTCTACATTTTATGAACAAGTTAAGGTTTATTGGATAACTGCACTAGAATTTATTCTGACAAACTGTTGCAAAACCAGAAACATTCTAGATGCTAGAGGGGGATCAGTAAGTTGACCTTCTAGTATTCTCTGGAGATATGTATACTTTAGAGATATCACATTTTGTAACAGTATTCATACTAAACGAATACAACTAGGTATTAATCTTTATTTACGTGAGATGAGAGAATTATACCGAGAAACGGAGATGAAAAGCAAGACAGCATAGGCGATGGCAGGAAGATGAGATATGGGGCAGGAGACATAAGAATAAGACATATGGAATATAGTAAGCAAGTTGCTCAACCAATGCTCACTTTGGTTAGCAGGCAGAATGGTGCCTACAAATATCTGTAATACAAAGACATTTGGAGCAGAGAAGAGCTTAATTAAAACAACGTTTCATTCAAGGATCAAGCTTGTCTTGACCGAGCCAATGTCTCATTAAAGATGACTCTGCTCCAAGTGTCTTTCCCCTCAAGGGAAGTTCCTTGATGTTGGTGAGCGGTTTTTAATCTATGGAATTGGATCTGTGCTCTAGTTCCCTGCATTGAGCCTGAATGCCTTCCATCCCCTTCCCCCCAACATGCGCTGCATAATCCTATGGGTTTACTGCTCCCCCATGATTATAATAATAATAATAATCCGTCTTTGAATAACCCAGAATCTCCCAGCACTGAAACCTGTTCTTGACGTCAACGTATCGTTGATTACCGCATACGGGTCTCTCCCACAGTACTTAGCTAACCCATTCTTCCAGAGTAATAACCAATACCAGCAGTTCTCAACTTGAGGAGGTTTAGCTCTTCCTTTTGATTATAATAATCTCAACCTGTGGTTCACGGACCCAGGGATCCCTCAAAGATACTTCTGGGGGACCGTGAGCTACGTTCAAAATTTCTAGAGGCTACAGTGAAAAATGTATTACGATAGGGCTGATAAAGATTAACTTTCAAAACTTCAAAGTCGTTTCCAAATCAGCAGTAATAATCTAATTTTTTTAGGCGCATTTTTAAAATGGTCTTACTTTATGGGCTGCCGAATCGAACATACCAAACCTCAATCGAATAAATGTCAAATTTCATTCAGTACAACTTATCGGACGGCTGGTTGTATGTGAAAAATGAGTAACCAGAACTGGCATCCAAAGCACTGAGATATGTAATGTCATTCCCCACTACACATGTATGTGAACAGGCTTTCTCCCAGCTGTATCATATACAGAAACAGGATGAATGTGGAACCTGGTCTACGCTTAAAACTGTCTGACATTGAATAGAAATTCGGAACATAGTGTCACCAAACCAACATTAACCATCTCATTAAACAGGAAAGATTTTTAATACTATAAATTATTTAGATGCATATTCAGTTACGTATTTTATCTGAGAGAAGAAACTTGGAAAACGAGTTTGTTAGTTCATAAAATCGGCTTCTTGAGTAGACACACCTTCTAAAAACCTAGAGTCGCTGGGATAATTAATTTAAATAAAAGAAGTCCTAGGTGGTGAAAAGGTTGGGAACTACTGACCTATACCTATCTTCCCACAATATTTACCTTCCACGGTCCTTGCTTTGCCCTCACAATACCTACTTTTACCTATCCTTCCATAACACCATTCCCTATCACTTCCAGGAAGATGTCTTGGCGTTAGTGAAGATCACTTAGTCTCCTGAATTAGTGCCACCCATCCGTTCATAGAATAAAAACAGATTATCACCTGTATATATATATATATATATATATATATATATATATATATATATATATATATATATATATATATATATATATATATTATATATATATATATATGGCAGGATCTGTACGTCCCATACATATTTAGTGTTCCAAAATTAATATAATAATAATAATTACTACTACGACTACTACCGCCACTACTACTACTACTGATAATAATAATACACTTGGCCAGCACTTACCCTTCCTCTCCCTCCGCGTCATTGCCCAGGAGGACAGTGTCGTTGGGAATGGGGATAGGGAATGGGACGTCGAGAAGGCCGCTCCCCACCACCTGCTGGTAGTCCCTCCTGTAGGAGATACTGCTGGTGCTGCTACTGCTACTGCTGCTGCTGCTGCTGCTGCTGTTGTTGTTGTTGTTGTTGTTATTGCTGCTGCCCCAGGCCTCGAACTCATGGCCGCACAGTCCTACTGGAGGAGAAAAAACTTTCATTTTCTTTGAAGGTGACTGATTACTAAAGGTGAGGAGAGGAACACTATCACTGAAAGTGAGGGTGAACGGTTGTGGGTGGAAGGAGATAATCGTGAGGGCGGTATTAGTGGTTACTGGGGAGGAAGAGGATCACTTTCTATGGTGAGGGTGAAGGTGAGGTGAAGGTGAAGGTGAGGGTGCTGAAGGGGAGGGAGGTGCAGGTTAGAGTAGTCAGGTTGAGAGTGGTCAGGGTGTGCGTGGTAAGGGTGAGGGTGGCCAAGGTGAAAGTAGTCAGAGTGAGGATGATCAGGGTGAGGGTGATCAAGATGAGGGTGGTCAAAGTGAGGGTGGTCAGGATGAAGGTGGTCAATGTGAGGGTGGACAAGGTGAGGGTGGTCAAGGTGAGGGTGGTCAGGGTGAGGGTGGTCAGGGTGAGGGTGGTCAGGGTGAAGGTGGTCAGAGTGAGGTTGGCCAGAGTGAGGGTGGTCAGAGTGAGGGTGGTCAGAGTGAGGGTGGTCAGAGTGAGGTTGGTCAGAGTGAGGGTGGTCAGGGTGAGGGTGATCAAGGTGAAGGTGGTCAGAGTGAGGTTGGTCAGAGTGAAGGTGGTTAGAGTGAGGTTGGTCAGAGTGAGGGTGATCAGAGTGAGGGTGATCAGAGTGAGGGTGGTCAGGGTGAGGGTGATCAGAGTGATGGTGATCAGAGTGAGGGTGGTCAGAGTGAGGGTGGTCAGGGTGAAGGTGGTTAGGGTGAGGGTGGTCAAGGTGAGGATGGTCAGGATGAAGGTAGTCAGAGTAAAGGCGGTTAAGGTGAGGGTGGTCAGGGTGATGGTGGTCAAGGTGAGGGTGGTCAGGGTGAGTTTGGTCAGGGTGAGTTTGGTCAGGGTGAGGGTGGTCAGGGTGATGGTGGCCAAGGTGAGGGTGGTCAGGGTGAGTTTGGTCAGCGTGAGTTTGGTCAGGGTGAGTTTGGTCAGAATGAGGGTGGTCAGGGTGAGGGTGGTCATGGTGATGGTGGTCAAGGTGAGGGTGGTCAGGGTGAGTTTGGTCAGGGTGAGTTTCGTCAGGGTGAGGGTGGTCAGAGTGATGGTGGCCAAGGTGAGGGTGGTCAGGGTGAATTTGGTCAGGGTGAGTTTCGTCAGGGTGAGGGTGGTCAAGGTGAGGGTGGTCAAGGTGAGGGTAGTCAGGGTGAGTTTGGTTAGGGTGAGAGTGGCCAAGGTGATGGTGGTCAAGGTGAAGGTGGTTAGGGTGAGGGTGGTCAAGGTGAGGATGGTCAGGGTGAGTTTGGTCAGGGTGAGGGTTGTCAAGGTGAGGATGGTCAGGGTGGACAAGGTGATGGTGGTCAAGGTGAGAGTGGCCAGGGTGAGGGTTGCCAGGGTGAGGATGGTCAAGGTGAGAGTGGCGAGGTGATTGTGGCCAAGGTGAGAGTGACAAGGGTGACGGTGGTCAAGGTGAGGGTGCTCATGGTGAGGGTGGTCAGGGTGAACGTGGTCAAGGTGAGAGTAGTAGGGGTGAGGGTGGTCAGGGTGATTGTGGCCAAGGTGAGGGTGGCCAGGGTGAGGGTGCTCAAGGTGAGGGTGGTCAGAGTGACTGTGGCCAAGGTGAGGGTGGCCAGGGTGAGGGTGGTCAAGGTGAGGGTGGTCAGGGTGAGGGTGGTCAGGGTGAGAGTGGTCAGAGTGACTGTGGCCATGGTGACGGTGGCCAGGGTGAGGGTGGTCAGGGTGAGGGTGGCCAGGGTGAGGGTGGTCAGGGTGAGGGTGGTCAGGGTGAGGGTGGTCAGGGTCAGGATAGTCAGGGTGAGGGTGGTCAGAGTGACTGTGGCCAAGGTGAGGGTGGCCAGGGTGAGGGTGGTCAAGGTGATGGTGGTCAGGGTGAGCGTGGTCAGGGTGAGGGTGGTCAGGGTGAGGGTGGTCAGAGTGACTGTGGTCATGGTGAGTGTGGCCAGGGTGAGGGTGGCCAGGGTGAGGGTGGTCATGGTGAGGGTGGCCAGGGTGAGGGTGGTCTTGGTGAGGGTGGTCTTGGTGAGGGTGGTCTTGGTGAGGGTGGTCTTGGTGAGGGTGGTCTTGGTGAGGGTGGTCTTGGTGAGGGTGGTCTTGGTGAGGGTGGTCTTGGTGAGGGTGGTCTTGGTGAGGGTGGTCAGGGTGAGGGTGGTCAGGGTGAGGGTAGTCAAGGTGAGGGTGGTCAGGGTGAGGGTGGTCAAGGTGAGGGTGGTCAGAGTGAATGTGGCCAAGGTGAGGGTGGCCAGGGTGAGGTTGGTCAGGGTGAGGGTGGTCAAGGTGAGGGTGGTCAGAGTTAGGGTGGTCAGGGTGAGGGTGGTCAAGGTGAGGGTGGTCAGGGTTAGGGTGGTCAGGGTGAGGGTGGTCAAGGTGAGGGTGGTCAGGGTTAGGGTGGTCAGGGTGAGGGTGGTCAAGGTGAGGGTGGTCAGGGTTAGGGTGGTCAGGGTGAGGGTGGTCAAGGTGAGGGTGGTCAGGGTTAGGGTGGTCAGGGTGAGGGTGGTCAAGGTGAGGGTGGTCAGGGTGAGGGTGGTCAAGGTGAGGGTGGTCAGGGTTAGGGTGGTCAGGGTGAGGGTGGTCAAGGTGAGGGTGGTCAGGGTTAGGGTGGTCAAGGTGAGGGTGGTCAGGGCTAGGGTGGTCAGGGTTAGGGTGGTCAAGGTGAGGGTGGTCAAGGTGCTGGCTAAAACATGAAAGTTTAAGTAATAATGAGTGCCCTGAACGATCACTAATTACCTGTCGGCTCAAAGGCCTCTTTGACATCTGCTTTTAATCAAAGGTGAAATATATTATTTCGGAATAATTTCCAGGGGATGAATCCTGGAAAGGGAAGAAGAATGAAATTAGTTTCTGAGCTGACCACTTCCCTAATGTACCCGGCATTTGGTGGACACATGTCTACTGGCTTCACTGGACACCTAACGTCTTTGTAAATGGT
Organism: Cherax quadricarinatus; assembly: GCF_038502225.1. Classification (NCBI taxonomy): domain Eukaryota; kingdom Metazoa; phylum Arthropoda; class Malacostraca; order Decapoda; family Parastacidae; genus Cherax; species Cherax quadricarinatus. The sequence goes on along the minus strand of NC_091293.1, from coordinate 71,278,340 downwards.
TGTGTAGTGGCTTGGGGCGTCGAGAATTTAGCTAGCTTCTCGGGAGGTTGCCTAGACTACTCGGGTTCAAATCTCGGCCAATTGCAGTATTTTCTTTGCTGAATACCTCTTGTTTGTGTGTGTGTGTGTGTGTGTACTCACTTAACTGTACTCACCTAATTGTGGTTGCAGGGGTAGAGACTCAGCTCCTGGCCCCGCCTCTTCACCGACCGCTACTAGGTCCTCTCTCCCCTGCTCCATGAGCTTTATCATACCTCGTCTTAAAACTATGTATAGTTACTGCCTCCACTACATCGCTTGCCAGACTATTCCACTTCCTAACTACTCTATGACTGAAGAAATACTTCCTAACATCCCTTTGACTCAGGTGAGTCGGAGTCTTCAGCTTCCAATTGTGACCCCTTGTTTCTGTGTCCCATCTCTGGAACATCCTGTCTTTGTCCACCTTGTCCATTCCATGCAGTATTTTGTATGTTGATATCATGTCTCCCCTGGCCCTCCTGTCCTCCAGTGTTGTCAGACCGATTTCTCTTAACCTTTCTTCATAGGACATTCCCCTTAGCTCTGGAACTAGCCTTGTTACAAACCTTTGCACTTTCTCTAATTTCTTGACGTGTTTGACCAGGTGTGGGTTCCAAACTGGTGCTGCGTACTTCAGTATGGGCCTGACGTTCACAGTGTATAAAGTCTTGAACGATTCCTTACTGAGGTGTGTGTGTGTGTGTGTGTGTGTGTGTGTGTGTGTGTGTGTGTGTGTGTGTGTGTGTGTGTGTGTGTGTGTGTGTGTGTCTGTCTGTCTGTCTGTGTTTGTGTGTGTGTCTGTATATGTGTGTGTGTGTGTGTCTGTATCTGTGTGTGTGTGTGTCTGTGTGTGTGTGTGCTTGTGTGTGTATATATATATATATATATATATATATATATATATATATATATATATATATATATATATATATAAGTAGTGATGAGTGCGGCTGAGCAGTCTCTGCCGCTGAGTGGCTCCCTTTCCTGAGCAGACTCCCACGACTCCCCCATCCACGACCCCCACCCACGACCCCCACCCACGACCCCCACCCATGACCCCACCCACGACCCCCACCCACGACCCCCACCCATGACCCCACCCACGACCCCCACCCACGACCCCCACCCACGACCCCACCCACGACTCCCACCCACGATCCCCAGGGGCTGAGTGGCTCCTCCTGAAAAGGGCTGCGGCTGAGCGCTGTATTCCTGAGCGGACTCCTTTTCACACCTTTATGCTAATGACCTTGACCTCGCCCTCGACCACCTCACCCTCGACCACCTCGCCCTCGACCACCTCGCCCTCAACCCCCCACCCTCAACCCCCACCCACGCCCCCACCCGCGCCCACACCCGCGCCCCCCGCACGCCTGCCCGCGCCGACCCGCGACCTTGACCTCACCCTCGACCACCTTGACCTCCCCTCGACCACCTCGCCCTCGACCACCTCGCCCTTGACCACCACGCCCTCAACCCCCTACCACGCCCTTCAACCCCTCACCCACCAACGCCCCCCGTGCGCCGCACCCTCGCACCCGCCCGCGCCTTCTGCAGCACCTTCTGCAGCGTCGTCCGGATCGCCCCCGCTCCCCGAATTTTTTTCCGATTTTTTTCGATTTTTTTTTGAATTTCATTTTCTTGTGCTCTCCATCTCCTCTAATCAAATTTTTGAGGTTCTCCTTCCCACTTTCACCCCCATCCCAAAATTTCTGCTCCATCTCCTTGGATCAAGTATTTCTCCTCCATCTCCTTGGATCAAGTATTTCTCCTCCATCTCCTTGGATCAAGTTTTTCTCGATATCAAATAATACAAAGACTCCATCTCCTTGGATCAAGTTTTTGAATTCCCCCCTCTGGGGGTAAGCATTCAAATGAACTCCCCCTATGGTGCATGATACTTTCTCTTACTACAGGTCTAAACAAGTGTGACGTCACCCTACCCATGTTTACTCGGCGGCGGTCAGTGACGTCACGTGATGACCTCACACACGCAGGCTGAATCTTGTCGACTTCCCCCTATGTCAGTGACGTCACGTGATGACCCCCCACACAGGCTGAATCTTGTCGAGCAGACATTAAAATGCAGGATAACACTATTTATTATACAACCAATGCATTTCATATACACACAACAATCCACAGTTTCTTTACAAAAGATTCACTCTCCTCAAGTCTAGACATTTTTCTCGTTTTAACTATTTCATCAGAAAAAGTCACCACAACACTTACAACTTATAACCACTTTTCGATAAATTCACTAGTCACAATTTTACATATTATGAAGTTAATACGCACACACACACACACACACACACACACACACACACACACCTCATTTTACTTTGAACACCTTCAAAACACTCTCATAAATCACTGAATACTCACAAAAATACCTTTGAACATTTCCAAACAACACTGAAACACTTCCAAGACAACATTTTGAATACTCCCAAATAAGATTTGACGCTCTAATTTATCTACGCTTACATATTTCATTAAATTACAACTCATCCCCCAAAACTCCTCCCTCATTCTCCAGATTTTTACAACAGTATCACAAAAACTAACTCAGACACTTTACTTTGAACAACACCAAAAACACCATCATTTGCCTTTGAATACTCCAAAAACATCATTCAAATACCCCCCAAATCACCACTGAATACTCCCAGAACACCTTCATAAATACTCTTGCACATCATTTGAACACCTTCAAAAACACCTTTGAATAGTCTCAAACACCATTTGAGTACTCCCAAATACACCACTGAATACTACCAAAACAGCACCGAATATTGCCCAAACACCACCAAAATCACCATAAACTAAGATCAACATCACAGACTAACATCCATTGTCACACAAATTCTCTCAAATCACTATAACCAAGACGATTACCAATTTCTATGAGTACACTCACCTCCAACTAAGATATAACATGAGCGCAAAAAAAAAAAACATGAACACAAACAAAACACACACGAACACTTACAACAGAATCACCTCTTTTTCGGTATCTCTAGTTCGACAACAACATCCACAACCCACAACACCCACAACCCACAACACCCCACAACCCACAACACCCCACAACACCCCACAACAACAACCCACTTATAACATCTTTTTTTTGGTATCTCTAGTTCGACAACAATACCCACAACCCACAACACCCACAACCCACTTATAACATCTTTTCGGTATCTCTAGTTCGACGACAACACCCACAACCCACAACACCCACATCCCACAACACCCACAACCCACATCACCCACAACCCACAACACTCAACCCACAACAACAACCCACTTATAACATCTTTTTTGGTATATCTAGTTCGAAAACAATACCCACAACACCCACATCCCACAACACCCACATCCCACAACACCCACAACCCACAACACCCACAACAACAACCCACTTATAACATCTTTTTCGATATCTCTAGTTCGACAACAATACCCACAACCCTCATCACTTACCAATTTATTCACAATTTTTCCTCTTTCGATACAAATTTTTCCCCTTTTTATTGAATCTTAAAATGTAATACACATTCCTCCCTACATTACTAAAGCTTGTTCGCAATTACTCCATACGAAAGCAAAAGACTTGGCAGGCGGTGCAACATACCCCCAGTGAAAAATAGGGGCGTCACTGGTACACTAAGAGAAAACGCAATAAGTGTCTGGGGCCCAAGACTGTTCACCAGCCTCCCACCAGCAATAAGGGGCATTACGGGAAGACCCCTGGTTGTGTTCAAGAGGGAGTTGAACAGATACATAAGAACTTAAGACAGAAGGAACACTGCAACAGGCCTATTGACCCATGCGGAGCAGGTCCATGTGCCCCCCCCCCGGATGAGACCAATGACCCACCCACCCCGGATTAGCCCAATGACTCACCCAGTCTGGTCACCTCCACTCAAGGAGCACGGCACTAGACCCAGCAGCACAAGCTACTCAGGTCCAACTCACACCCACCCACACCCACTCAAGTATTTATCCAACCTATTTTTAAAACTACACAACGTTTTATCCTCAATAACTGTACTCGGGAGTTTGTTCCACTCATCCACAACCCTATTACCAAACCAGTGCTTATGTATATCCTTCCTGAATCTGAATTTTTCCAACTTGAAACCATTGCTGCGAGTCCTGTCTTGGCTGGAAATTTTCAGCACCCTATTTACATCCCCTTTATTTATTCCTGTTTTCCATTTATACACCTCGATCATATCCCCCCTAATTCTACGCCTTTCGAGAGAGTGCAGATTCAGGGCCCTCAGTCTATCCTCATAGGGAAGATTTCTGATACATGGGATCATCTTTGTCATCCTCCTCTGTACGTTTTCCAGAGCATTTATATCCATTCTGTAATACAGTGACCAGAACTGAGCAGCATAGTCTAAATGAGGCCTAACCAAGGATATATAGAGTTGAAGAACAACCTGAGGACTTCTATTATTTATACTTCTTGATATGAAGCCAAGGATTCTGTTAGCTTCATTGCGAGCACTAATGCACGGTTGTCTTGGTTTTAGATTACTGCTAACCAGAACTCTTAAATCCTTTTCGCAATCAGTAGTATTAAGATCTACATTATTTAGTTTATGTGTGGCGTGGTTATTTAACTGTCCAACATTTAGAACTTTGCATTTGTCAATATTAAACTGAATCTGCCACTTCTCCGACCATTGCATCAGTCTATTCAAATCATCCTGGAGTGCTCTAGTGTCCTCATTAGAATGAATTGGACGGCCTATTTTGGTGTCATCAGCAAATTTGCTTATGTCGCTATTTATTCCCTCATCTATGTCGTTTATGTAAATTGTGAACAACAACGGGCCCAACACTGATCCCTGAGGAACACCGCTTGTGACTTGTGACGTGCCCCCATTCTGATTTCTTCTCATTTATGCAAACTCTCTGCTGTCTATTTGTCAGCCATGCCTCTACCCAGGAAAAAAATTCTCCTCTTATTCCGTGTGCCTTAAGTTTCCTCAATAGCCTCTGGTGTGGAACTCTATCGAAAGCCTTACTGAAGTCCATATACACAATATCATATTCATTACCATGATCTACCTCCTCAAACACCTTAGTGAAAAAAGTTAGTAAATTCGTAAGACAGGAACGCCCCTTTGTAAAACCGTGTTGAGATTCATTAATCAACCTGTGTCTGTCAAGATGGCTACGAATTGCTTCGGCAATTATTGATTCCATAAATTTTCCCACTATGGAGGTAAGGCTTATTGGTCTATAGTTCGAAGCCAAGGACCTGTCACCTGCCTTGTAAATAGGTATTACATTTGCCATTTTCCACTTATCAGGCACTATGCCAGTTCGTAGTGATATGTTAAAAAGATTAGCCAAAGGTATGCTAAGTTCCTCTTTACATTCCTTTAACATCCTTGCAAACAGTTCATCAAGACCTGGGGATTTGTTAGGTTTTAGTTTCTCTATTTGTCTAAGGACCATGTCACTAGTTACCGCAATCGTGCATAGTTTATTATCCTGTTCTACATAATCTATTATTTCAGGAATATCATCAGTATTTTCCTGGGTGAAAACTGAGAGTAAGTAGGTATTGAGAATTTCACACATATCCTTATCACTGTCAGTGATCTGACCAGAGTTACTCTTAAGTGGGCCAATCTTGTCCCTAATCTTACTTCTGTATACCTGATAGAACCCTTTTGGGTTAGTCTTTGAATCCCTTGCGACCTTAGCCTCATAATCCCTTTTTGCTTTTCTTATTCATTTCTTTATTTCTCTCTTTAACTGAATATATTGATTTCTTAACTGCCCATCCCCTCTTTTGATACGCATATATAGTTCGTACGTTGGATTGCGTGCGGCCAGCAGTAACAGCCTCGTTGATCAGGCCCTGATTCACAGGGAGGCCTGGTCGTGGACTTGGCCGCGGGGGCGTTGATCCCCGGAATGCCCTCCAGGTAGCCTCCAGATATATATATATATATATATATATATATATATATATATATATATATATATATATATATATGTGTGTGTGTGTGTGTGTGTGTGTGTGTGTGTGTGTGTGTGTGTGTGTGTGTGTGTGTGTGTGTGTGTGTGTGTGTGTGTGTGTATGTGTGTGTGTGTGTATTACTCCCTCGTGATATAATTAGTTTCTGGATTATATTTGCAATTCTTATATAAATATATTGCCAATTTTTAAATATTTTATTTCAGAGTATTTTAAATGTTAAAAGAGTGTGTATGATACATCTATACACACGGATCATGTATGTTAGAGTGATAGCTTTACAATGTACCAGTAACCCATATTGCAGGAGATAGTCATTCCAGTACCTCGGCCGGCAGTCACTCCGTATACATCCTGATGATGGCAGTCACTTCCAATACTTATGGTGGGTGGTAGTTATGGAATAGCCATCTATAGGTTGAACGCAGCCCACTTACCCATACATATACAAATGGTAGTCACCCCATACACATGCAGGTGGTAGTGACCCAATACCCCTGCTGTGGGAGGTAGTAACATCATACCCATACTATGTGCGGTACTCAATAGCTACCAGAAACATAATGAATCCAGTTACTGAGCCTAACCACTCTCATAGCTTAGTAACTCATAACAGTAATGAACTGTTTGCAAGAGTAATGGATGCACTAACACCTCGTAACGAGTTGGTCGCACACTTAAGTTGAGTCGCATGAGCGGCTTTGAAGCACCTTATATTAAGCTGATGATAACCTATTTGAAACTTGTTATATACACACGAAGGTGTGTATGATAGGGTCATATTGTTAAGTCAATAAATGCAGAATAGTGTATATGAGAGGGATTTATGAGACTTTCCAATCAGAATACTCTCTGTGGTACGGACGTTAGAGACGTATTATGTCAGGAACATGTACGTAACATACTGCACACAGGATATGTTTGACACTGGAATATTTTCATGAGAAATATATGACACATGATAAAAAAAAATGCTGTTTTCACTAGTATCACATAAAGAAAGTTTAGTCGCATATAAACAAATACCAGTCATATACAGTTCATGAAGATAAGATAGATTGATAGATAATCTAAGATACAGTCTACACACACACACACACACACACACACACACACACACACACACAACCTGGAGCCCCATGGGGGTCCCGAAACATGGAGAGCCAAGATGATGGATGTGGTACTGGAGAACCTCATGCATCAACATGTTAGAGACACTATCAGAGAGAGAGGAGAGGATGAACCAGCAAGGTTGGACCTTGTATTCACCATGAGTAGTTCGGACATCGAGGGTATCATGTATGAAAGGCCCCTGGGAGCTAGTGATCATGTGGTTCTGTGCTTCGACTACATAGTTGAGCTCCAAGCAGGAATAGGCTGGAAAAAACCAAACTACAAAAGGGGGAACTACTCAGGCATGAGGAACTTCCTTCAAGACATTCAGTGGGAGAGGGAACTGACAGGAAAACCAGTACAAGAAATGATGGACTATGTAGCAACAAAATGCAAGGAGGCAGAGGAGAGGTTTGTTCCCAAGGGAAACAGAAATAATGGGAAGAACAGAACGAGTCCTTGGTTCACCCAAAGGTGTAGGGAGGCAAAAACTAGGTGCACTAGAGAATGGAAAAGGTACAGAAGACAGAGAACTCAGGAAAATAAAGAAATCAGCCGAAGAGCCAGAAACGAATATGCACAGATAAGAAGGGAGGCTCAGAGACAATATGAAAATGACATAGCATCAAAAGTAAAGACTGACCCGAAGCTGTTGTACAGCCACATCAGGAGGAAAACAACAGTCAAGGACCAGGTAATCAGACTGAGGAAAGGTGATGGGGAATTCACAAGAAACGACCGAGAGGTATGTCAGGAGCTCAACACAAGATTTAAAGAGGTATTTACAGTGGAAACCAGTAGGACTCCAAGAAATCAGAACAGGGGGGCACACCAGCAAGTGCTGGATGAGGTACATATAACCAAGGAGGAGGTGAAGAAGCTGCTAAGCGAACTTGACACCTCAAAGGCGGTGGGACCAGACAACATCTCTCCATGGGTCCTTAAAGAGGGAGCAGAGATATTGTGTGAGCCATTAACAAAGATCTTCAACACATCATTTGAAACTGGGCAACTCCCTGAGGTATGGAAAATGGCAGATGTAGTCCCAATTTTTAAAAAGGGAGACAGACATGAGGCACTAAACTACAGACCTGTATCACTAACGTGTATAGTATGCAAGGTCATGGAGAAGATCATCAGGAGGAGAGTGGTGGGGCACCTGGAAAGAAACAAGTGTATAATTGACAACCAGCACGGTTTCAGGGAAGGAAAATCCTGTGTCACAAACCTACTAGAGTTTTATGACAAGGTGACAGAAGTAAGACAAGAGAGAGAGGGGTGGATCGACTGCGTATTTTTGGACTGCAAGAAGGCCTTCGACACAGTTCCTCACAAGAGGTTACTGCAAAAGCTAGAGGACCAGGCACACATAACAGGAAAGGCACTGCAATGGATCAGAGAATATCTGACAGGGAGGCAACAACGAGTCATGGTACGCGACGAGGTGTCAGAGTGGGCGCCTGTGACAAGCGGGGTTCCACAGGGGTCAGTCCTAGGACCTGTGCTGTTCTTGGTATACGTGAACGACATAACGGAAGGGATAGACTCAGAAGTGTCCTTGTTTGCAGATGATGTGAAGTTAATGAGAAGAATCAAATCGGACGAGGATCAGGCAGGACTACAAAGAGACCTGGACAGGCTACAAGCCTGGTCCAGCAACTGGCTCCTTGAATTTAACCCTGCCAAATGCAAAGTCATGAAGATTGGGGAAGGGCAAAGAAGACCGCACACACAATATAGTTTAGATGGCCAAAGACTGCAAACCTCACTCAAGGAAAAAGATCTGGGGGTGAGTATAACACCGAGCATATCTCCTGAGGCGCACATCAATCAGATAACTGCTGCAGCATACGGGCGCCTGGCAAACCTACGGATAGCGTTCCGATACCTCAGTAAGGATTCGTTTAAGACTCTGTATACCATCTACGTCAGGCCCATACTGGAGTATGCAGCACCAGTTTGGAATCCACACCTAGTCAAGCACATCAAGAAATTAGAGAAAGTGCAAAGGTTTGCAACAAGACTAGTCCCAGAGCTACGGGGATTGTCCTATGAAGAAAGGTTGAGGGAAATCGGCCTGACGACACTGGAGGCCAGGAGGGTCAGGGGAGACATGATAACGACATATAAAATACTGCGCGGAATAGACGAGGTGGACAAAGACGGGATGTTCCAGAGATGGGACACAGACACAAGAGGTCACAATTGGAAGTTGAAGACTCAGATGAATCAAAGGGATGTTAGGAAGTATTTCTTCAGTCATAGTCAGGCCATGGAATAGCCTAGAAAGTGATGTGGTGGAGGCAGGAACCATACATAGTTTTAATGCGAGGTATGATAGAGCTCATGGGGCAGGGAGAGAGAGGACCTAGTAGCAATCAGCGAAGAGGCGGGGCCAGGAGCTGTGACTCGACCCCTGCAACCACAAATAGGTGAGTACACACACACTGTATAAGCAAGTGTAACTGCTGCAATGAGCGAGAATTTACAACATAATGCGCGCATTCAGGCTAAATAGGAGAGTATTTATGACTGTCTTGACTATGTCAAGTCACCAGCTGCTGGCTACGCTCTCTGCTCCCACTACTTCACTTTTGCTTTATAGAGTAAAACAAAGTCTGAGTGTACATGCATTTTAATTTTTTACGATTTCGTTGAATAAAGTGATTAAAGTTTATGAAAAGACACAGCATGTGAAAGGCAGCAGCTTTTAAACCATACCACGGGTGGGGATAGAACCAGCGATCACAGAGTTATAAAACTCCAAACCGACGCGCTAGCCACTGTGTTTCTCTCTCTGTGTAGGGGTTTATCAAGTCAGGATTTTGCAAAGCTCTGCATGTATCAGACCTCGTCGCATTAGAAGCTTGTTTTACGACACGAGTCTTCACTCTTGTCGCCATAGTGTTTTAGATAGAATTCGAATATGTCTAAACTGCTTATATGGACATTACGCAATGAGTAAGATATATACAACACCGGGAATATTTATTATGTAGAAGTTACGCCAGCCATTGGCTTAATCAGTTCATTTACAGAGATTATATTCTGGAGACGGTTGAAGTAGAGGAAATTAGTCCAACTTTGAGAGAGGTGTTCAGTCCCTCAACCTTGACAGAGGTGTTCGGTCCCCCAACCCTGACAAAGGCGTTCAGACCCTCAACCTTGACAAAGGTGTTAATTTCCTCAACCTTGACAAAGGTGTTACGTCCCTCAACCTTGACAAAGGTGTTCAGTCCCTCAACCTTGACAAAGGTGTTCAGTCCATCAACCTTGACAAAGGTGTTCAGGCCCTCAACCTTGACAAAGGTGTTCAGTCCCTCAACCTTGACAAAGGTGTTCAGTCTCTCAACCCTGACAAAGGTGTTCGGACCCTCAACCTTGACAAAGGTGTTCAGACCCTCAACCCTGACAAAGGTGTTCAGTATCTCAACCCTGACAAAGGTGTTCGGACCCTCAACCTTGACAAAGGTGTTCGGACCCTCAACCTTGACAAAAGCGTTCAGTCCCTCAACCTTGACAAAGGTGCTCAGTCCCTCAACCTTGACAAAGGTGTTCAGTCCCTCAACCTTGACAAAGCTGTTCAGTCCCTCAGCCTTGACAAAGGTGTTCAGTCCTTCAGCCTTGACAAAGGTGTTCAGTCCCTCAGTCTTGACAAGGGTGTTCAGTCCCTCATCCTTGACAAAGGTGTTCAGTCCCTCAACCTTGAAAAAGATGTTCAGTCCCTCAACCTTGACACAGGTGTTCAGTCCCGCAACCTTGACACAAGTATTCAGTCCCTCAACCTTGAAACAGGTGTTCAGTCCCTCAACCCTGACAAAGGTGTTCAGTCCCTCAACCTTGACAAAGGTGTTCAGTCCCTCCACCCTGACAAAGGTGTTCAGTCCCTCAACCTTGACAAAGGTGTTCAGTCCCTCAACCTTGACAAAGGTGTTCAGTCCCTCAGCCTTGACAAAGGTGTTCAGGCCCTCAACCTTGACAAATGTGTTCAGTCCCTCAACCTTGACAGAGGTGTTCAGTCCCTCAACCCTGACAAAGGTGTTCAGTCCCTCAACCTTGACAAAGGTGTTCAGTCCCTCAACCTTGACACAGGTGTTCAGTCCCGCAACCTTGACACAAGTATTCAGTCCCTCAACCTAGAAACAGGTGTTCAGTCCCTCAACCTTGAAACAGGTGTTCAGTCCCTCAACCCTGACAAAGGTGTTCAGTCCCTCAACCTTGACAAAGGTGTTCAGTCCCTCAACCTTGACAAAGGTGTTCAGTCCCTCAACCTTGACAAAGGTGTTCAGTCCCTCAACCTTGACAAAGGTGTTCAATCCCTCAACCTTGACAAAGGTGTACAGTCCCTCAACCTTGACAAAGGTGTTCAGTCCCTCAACCTTGAAACAGGTGTTCAGTCCCTCAACCTTGACAAAGGTGTTCAGTCCCTCAACCTTGACAAAGGTGGTCAGTCCCTCAACCTTGACAAGTGTTCAGTCCCTCAACCTTGAAAAAGGTGTTCAGTCCCTCAACCTTGACAAAGGTGTTCAGTCCCTCAACCTTGAAACAGGTGTTCAGTCCCTCAACCTTGACAAAGGTGTTCTGTCCCTCAACCTTGACAAAGGTGTTCAGTCCCTCAACCTTGACAAAGGTGTTCAGTCCCTCAACCTTGACAAAGGTGTTCAGTCCCTCAACCTTGACAAATGTGTTCAGTCCCTCAACCTTGAAACAGGTGTTCAGTCCCTCAACCTTGACAAAGGTGTTCAGTCCCTCAACCTTGACAAAGGTGTTCAGTCCCTCAACCTTGACAGAGGTGTTCAGTCCCTCAACCTTGACAAAGGTGTTCAGTCCCTCAACTTTGACAAAGGTGTTCAGCCCCTCAACCTTGACAAAGGTGTTCAGTCCCTCAACCATGACAAAGGTGTTCAGGCCCTCAACCTTGACAAAGGTGTTCAGTCCCTCAACCTTGACAAAGGTGTTCAGTCCCTCAACCTTGACAAAGGTGTTCAGTCCCTCAACCTTGACAAAGGTGTTCAGTCCCTCAACTTTGCTTCTGATACAGCCACCAGAAAATTATTCCTATATAAATTTAACTATATTATCGTATGCTTATTGTGGGTTAATTACCCGGTGAATATTTATGTTGACGATTTTTTTTAAAGCTCTTGATTATAGGAACTTGTGACTGGATTGGTTAATTATAAATATATCAATGACCCTGAAGACGTTAATTTATTAGTTGTATCAAATGTGAAAGTTGTTTAATAAACTGAAATCATTAAATGTGTCCTTAGCGTTTGTTATCAGTGGAAAATTAAAACTCGCTTTGTTGCAATGTTCGACTTGACATAAATAAACAGATAAAACACTATGCAAAGGAACAGAATTTTTAACATTATAATAATCATCTGTAGTTAAATTTAGCATCTATCATTAGGTTACTTGTGGGCGAAGACACATATGTACTTTTACGACATTTAAGGCAAAATATCACCACAAGTAGCTTCTTCAGTCCTAATACGGAGAAAACGAAAGCAAGATGGGACGGGATCAGGCAGGAGAGGCTCTAGAATTTCTAAATATGAGGGATTTAACGGTGGCAATATAGTTGGAAGCGGTGCTAAGGGACTCGTCTTGTAGCTTCGTTATTATGATCATTTTTATTTAGAGGGCTAATGGTGATTACGGGGGATTCAGCCCCTTCCCGCCACCCCTTGGCGCCGCCACAGGGACAGTAGGTGGAGGTCAGGTGAAGTAGGTCAGGTGATGCAAGTAGGTGGTGTGTGTTGCTTAATGTGACGGCGGTGTCCACGTAGGGCAAATGCTTGTTAACCAAATATTTGGAGTTTTTGGCAAACTGGTTGTTGCCTAACGGTTACAACCTGGGTGATACACACAACACCCTCGCTTCTTGATCCTGTCTCAGCTGATCCCCATCTCAATAAATATTCCACTCTGTATGCAAAACAACCACGTTGGAGTTGAATGATAGCTCTAGGCCTTTCGTATTGCAATCAACACAACATCAGAAGCTTGCAATGCTGCAGAAATGAGTAAGAAATCCAGGAAGATCGGTTCAAAGGAACGATGAGTATATCCTTCTTGATGTGTCTGCATTGAGAGCAAGAGTGCATTAACACTGAGAGCAACAGTGCATTAACACTGAGAGCAACAGTGTATCAACACTGAGAGCAACAGTGTATCAACACTGAGAGCAACAATGTATCAACACTGAGAGCAACAGTGTATCAACACTGAGAGCAACAGTGTATCAACACTGAGAGCAACAGTGTATCAACACTGAGAGCAACAGTGTATCAACACTGAGAGCAACAGTGTATCAACACTGAGAGCAACAGTGTATCAACACTGAGAGCAACAGTGTATCAACACTGAGAGCAACAGTGTATCAACACTGAGAGCAACAGTGTATCAACACTGAGAGCAACAGTGTATCAACACTGAGAGCAACAGTGCATCAACACTGAGAGCAACAGTGCATCAACACTGAGAGCAACAATGTATGAACACTGAGAGCAACAGTGTATCAACACTGAGAGCAACAGTGCATCAACACTGAGAGCAACAATGAATCAACACTGAGAGCAACAATGTATCAACACTGAGAGCAACAGTGCATCAACACTGAGAGCAACAATGAATCAACACTGAGAGCAACAGTGTATCAACACTGAGAGCAACAGTGTATCAACACTGAGAGCAACAGTGTATCAACACTGAGAGCAAAAGTGTATCAACACTGAGAGCAACAGTGCATCAACACTGAGAGCAACAATGAATCAACACTGAGAGCAACAATGCATCAACACTGAGAGCAACAGTGTATCAACACTGAGAGCAACAGTGTATCAACACTGAGAGCAAAAGTGTATCAACACTGGGAGCAACAGTGTATCAACACTGAGAGCAACAATGTATCAACACTGAGAGCAACAGTGTATCAACACTGAGAGCAACAGTGTATCAACACTGAGAGCAAAAGTGTATCAACACTGAGAGCAACAATGTATCAACACTGAGAGCAACAGTGCATCAACACTGAGAGCAACAGTGTATCAACACTGAGAGCAACAATGAATCAACACTGAGAGCAACAGTGTATCAACACTGAGAGCAACAATGTATCAACACTGAGAGCAACAGTGTATCAACACTGAGAGCAACAATGTATCAACACTGAGAGCAACAGTGCATCAACACTGAGAGCAACAGTGTATCAACACTGAGAGCAACAATGAATCAACACTGAGAGCAACAGTGTATCAACACTGAGAGCAACAGTGTATCAACACTGAGAGCAACAATGTATCAACACTGAGAGCAACAGTGCATCAACACTGAGAGCAACAATGAATCAACACTGAGAGCAACAATGCATCAACACTGAGAGCAACAGTGTATCAACACTGAGAGCAACAGTGTATCAACACTGAGAGCAACAATGAATCAACACTGAGAGCAACAATGAATCAACACTGAGAGCAACAATGTATCAACACTGAGAGCAACAATGTATCAACACTGAGAGCAACAATGTATCAACACTGAGAGCAACAATGTATCAACACTGAGAGCAACAATGCATCAACACTGAGAGCAACAATGTATCAACACTGAGAGCAACAATGCATCAACACTGAGAGCAACAATGAATCAACACTGAGAGCAACAATGCATCAACACTGAGAGCAACAATGCATCAACACTGAGAGCAACAATGCATCAACACTTGGAGGGTTATACACCTCAGTATCTTAGTTCAGTGGTTCCCAAACTTTTTCAGCTTGTTACCCAATTTAACATGCCACATAAAGCATGTTACCCCTTTCACAAAATGTTGTTATTATTGATATATATGGCTAAACGTGAACGTATACAGCCTCGCATACTCTGCTAATCCTAGCAAAACCATTGAAAACGTAAGAACCACACATACATTATATATAAAATTAATAATAGCTACAAATTCACAGTAACAGTGGGTAAATACTAACTATATACTGCACAGGGCAGTACACATACATACCAGCTTATGTCTACCTCGGCTGATGCTCACAGATAAACTGACAGTGTGAAATAGAGGCAGCCTCAGGAAGTGAGTGACGCGTACTGGACAGGTCGATCTGGGCTACTGAGTGACTTTTGTCCTGAAGCATACTTGTCAAAATACTTTTGGGTTTACACACACTTAGCTATATATTTCTTCTTTTCTAATACTGTATATTAGTTTTTGATGTTTATTGTTATTTGGTTTAACTTTATTACTTACTTATAATAGGTTTACTTTACAACTTTATGTACTAAGACAAAGTTAACAATAATCCTCATACCGGGTACCGCATTGTTTTCTTGATTTTCAGAATTCATAACTTTCTTTCTGTCACCCCTCCATTACCCCCCAAAAATGGTTAAATTACCCCCAGGGGGTAATTTACCCCCAGTTTGGGAACCACTGTCTTAGTTGAATGTCTCTGAACGTTCACCGAGTTATGAATACATGTTAGTTGGGTGAATATTTTGGGAGTTAAGGTGGAGAACTACCATAATGGACATGATTGGGGGTTGTCAGAGGTGACATATGTTACTAATTAATCTTCATTGAACGTGTTTTTAAGAAGAGGTAAGTCGACTGAATATAAATGTCAAAGTTAAGAATATTTATGAAACTAACGTAAAGAAAGAATAAGTGAATAATGTAGAGACTAACATGACTGAACACGAACGAGAATGGGGTTGCTCTTAAATCATGTCCCAAACAATATGTTTAAACTCCTATGAAATGTGTAAGGAATATATGCTTCTTATAAAGTATATATATGTAACATGAGAAGGATCGAGGTCGATTATCAAAAAAGATGTACTAAGGTGAATTAAAGAAAATAAAGGTGAAAAAAGGCATTCACACTCGATGGAGCATTTGAGATAGATAGATGGAGTGAGGAAGAGGTCGTGAGAATAGATTAAAGTGTATAAAGACACACACTGTCAGTGTGAAGACATATTCAGACTTGGTGAAACAGATTCTGGAAGGAGAATGTGGAAAGCTTAGTAAAGACAATTACGAGGTGTTATACTGGTCGGTGCAGGAACTAGTCAATGGAAATTTAAATGAATTAGATAAAGAATGGTGTGACTGATCAGTTGGAAATGTGTTGCAATTGAGAGGCAATACTAATAATAGAGGTGCTTTAATTCACAGAGAATTTGCTGTACTCCACATTCATAGGAAGTTTAACATCCATACGTGGAGGTGTGTGTGTGTGTGTGTGTGTGTGTGTGTGTGTGTGTGTGTGTGTGTGTGTGTGTGTGTGTGTGTGTGTGTGTGTGTGTGTGTGTGTGTGTGTGTGTGTGTGTGTGTGTGTGTGTGTGTGTGCGTGTGTGCAGGAGGCAGTGTGGGTAGGGCACCACAGAGGCACATAACCCTGAGACAGAATAAATATATTAATTTCAAGAAGAACCGCTGTGGTGGGAACGGTGGGAGCATATTTATACTACTCATGTGTTTGTGCATAGGTATGTGTGTTAGTATATTCATGCGTATGTGTCTGAGTATAATAATAAATGAGACCAGTTAATACTGTTTGAACCAAGTCAAACAACATAATAATAAAAGACAATACGTGGCAATACGGGCAATATGTGGCGATTCCCACAAGATTGTGCGAATTAAAAAAAAAGTTTTCATTCTCCGATATTGTTATTGCAGGCAGCGTTGCTGACGTTTATCAAGGGAACTAACAGTGAACTCAATGAACCTACCATACCACGGGCGGGATTGAACCCGCGGTCAGAGAGTCTCAAAACTCCAGACCGTCGCGTTAGCCACTGGACCAGCTAGCCACAATAAGATTCGTCCAACTAGGTATATTTCTACACCATAGGAAGGTTAGCAAAGGCACCACTGTGACCACAAATGCAAGTTTTTACAGACGAATCTCTAGCTAGCGTGGCCGTGACGAACTCTAGCTCAAGTCCCCTCACTGCCGGTATGGTTTGTTTGCAATCGTGTCATTACGATTTCGTGAGTCAGTGAACCTCCATAAACTGGAAACATGTGCAACACTTGCGTATCTTTCTTGAGGAAGCGTTTCTCCACACATTGGCTTTATCAGTCTTATACCATCAGTCTTTTACTCCCTCTGATGTTCACTGTTCTTCTTTGTAGAGACTTATGAAGCCACTGTGTGTGGCGGAACACTTCCTCAGTATACACAAGTGTTGCACATGTCTAATTTATCAACTTGTCGGTTCTCTTAACCACTTATCTACATTCCATGAACCTCGCATGGGAGTTTCTCCTATGAAAGAATGGTAAATACGTAATTTATATATTGCTTAATATCTAATATTTACTGAAGATTTCCAATGAACATTAATGTCTAAATGGCTAAAATAAAGTGTGTAAAAATTTATATTGTGTAGGTTTAAAATGTTATGAAGGTTTCTTTGTTTTCATAATGTTAGGCGAATTTCATCCCGGTCCGGAATGGTAAATTTATAATAAATAATCCAAAATTATATTCATGGAATTTGCAAATTAGAAGCTACAAAAGATCATTTTAAAAAATATTATATTTTCCTATTAGACAGAAAGTTTGAAGCTGACCTGAAAAAGCATTGTCCAGTTATTGCACGGAATTCAAAACTTTCAAAACTTATAGACTATCATCCTTCACATAAAGTGAATTAGCATTAAAAGTTTGAAGACTATCACAAGAGGTATTATTTAGTTAATGAATGGGAATTAATTTCAATTTATTTAATTGAACTCCCAAATTGGGACATACGCAGTAACAATGCCAACGTTTGTTTGACCTAAACAAGCCAATGCTAAAAGTTTGAAGCCGACCAGAAGAGGTATTCTCCAGTGCGTGTATGTATGTGTGTACTCAACTGTTTGTGGTTGCAAGGGTCGATAATCAGCTCCTGGCCCCGCCTCTTCACTGACCGCTAATAGGTCCTCCCTTTCCCTGTTCCATGAGCTTTATCATACCTCGTCTTAAAACTATGTATAGTTCCTGCCTCCACTACATCGCTTGCCAGACTATTCCACTTCCTAACTACTCTATGACTGAAGAAATACTTCCTAACATCCCTTCGACTCATCTGAGTCTTCAGCTTCCAATTGTGACCCCTTGTTTCTGTGTCCCATCTCTGGAACATCCTGTCTCTGTCCACCTTGTCTATTCCACGCAGTGTTTTGTATGTCGTTATCATGTCTCCCCTGACCCTCCTGTCCTCCAGTGTTGTCAGACCGATTTCCCTTAACCTTTCTTCATAGGACATTCCCCTTAGCTCTGGAACTAGCCTTGATGCAAACCTTTGCACTTACTCTAATTTCTTGACGTGTTTGACCAGGTGTGGGTTCCAAACTGGTGCTGCGTACTCCAGTATGGGCCTGACGTACACAGTGTATAAAGTCTTGAACGATTCCTTACTGAGGTACCGGAACGCTATTCTCAGGTTTGCCAGGCGCCCATATGCCGCAGCAGTTATCTGGTTAATGTGTGCTTCTAGCGATGTACTCGGTATTATACTCACTCCTAGGTCTTTCTCCTTGAGTGAGGTTCGCAGCCTTTGGCCACCTAGCCTATACTCTGTCTGCGGTCTTCTTTGCCCTCCTCCGATCTTCATGACTTTGCATTTGGCGGGGTTAAATTCTAGGAGCCAGTTTCTGGACCACACATCCAGCCTGTCCAGATCTCTTTGTAGACCTCTCTGGTCTGCATTTGATTTAATTCTTCTCCCTGCAAACAGGGACACTTCTGAGTCAATCCCTTCCGTCATGTAGTTCATATATACCAAGAATAGCACTGGTCCCAGGACTGACCCCTGTGGGACCCCGCTCGTCACTGGCGCCCACTGTAATACCTCATCACGGACCATGACTCGCTGTTGCCTCCCTGTTAGGTATTCTCTGATCCATTGCAGTACCCTTCCTGTTACACATGCCTGTTCCTCTCGCTTCTGTACTAATCTTTTGTGAGGAACTGTGTCGAAGGCCTTCCTGCAGCCCATGAAAATGCAATCAACCCATCTCTCCCTCTCATTTCTTACTTCAGTTACCTTCTCATAAAACTCTAGTAGGTTTGTGACACAGGATTTGCTTTCCATGATTCCGTGCTGGTTGTCGTTTATAATCTTGTTCTGCTCCAGGTGCTCCACCACTCTCCTCCTGATAATCTTTTCCAAGACTTTGCATACTATACATTTCAGTGACACTGGTCTATAATTTAGTGCTTCATTTATGTTTCCCTTCTTAAAAATGGGGACTACATTTGCCTTCTTTCATACTTCAGGTAGTTGCCCAGTTTCAAGGGAAGTGTTGAAGATTTTGATTAGTGGCACACGTAGTGTCCCTGCTCCCTCTCTAAGGACCCATGGAGAGATGTCCGATCCCACCGCCTTTGAGGTATCAAGGCCACTTAGGAGCTTCTCCACCTCCTCCTCAGTTGTGTGTAATTCATCCAACACTTGTTGGTATATCCGTTGTTGCTGTACCCCATTGTTTTGTTTTCCCATTGTCCCTTCAGCCTCCACTGTAAATACTTCCTGAAATCTCATGTTGAGCTCCTCACATACCTCTTGGTCGTTTCTTGTGAGCTCCCCACCTTCTTTCCTCAGCCTGATTACCTGGTCCTTGACTGTTGTCTTCCTCCTGATGTGGCTGTAGAGTAGTTTCGGGTCAGACTTGACTTTCGATGCTATGTCATTTTCATACTGCTGCTGCGCCTCCCTCCTTATCTGCGCATACTCGTTTCTGGCTCGTCGACTAATCTCTTTATTCTCCTGAGTCCTTTGCCTTCTGTACTTTTTCCATTCTCTAGAGCACTTAGTTTTTGCCTCCCTGCACCTTCGGTAAACCAAGGGCTCGTTCTGTCCTTTCCATTATTTCTGTTACCCTTGGGAACAAACCTTTCCTCTGCAACCTTGCATTTTGTTGTTACAAAGTCCATCATTTTGCTTACTGATTTTCCTACCAACTCCTGTTCCCACTGAACCTTCTGCAGGAAGATCCTCATTCCTGTGTAGTCCCCCCTTTTATAGTTTAACTTTTCCTTTTCTACTCCTGTTACCCTCTCCACTTTTAGCTCCACAAAGTATTCAAAGCTCATAACTACGTGGTCACTAGCTCCAAGGGGCCTTTCATATGTGATGTGCTCAATGTCTGAGCTACTCAGGGTGAACACGAGGTCCAGTCTTGCTGGTTCATCCTCCCCTCTCTCTCTGGTAGTATCCCTAACATGTTGGTGCATGAGATTTGCCAGCACCACATCCATCATCTTGGCTCTCCATGTTTCGGGACCCCCATGTGGCTCCAGGTTTTCCCAATCAATCTCCCTGTGATTGAAGTTGCCCATGACCAGTACCTTCACTCTACTTGAGTGGGCCCTTCTTGCCACCTCAGCTAGAGTGTCCACCATTTCTCTGTTGCACTCATCATATTCCTCTCTAGGCCTCCTGCAGTTCTGTGGTGGGTTATACATAACTGCAATGACTACCTTGTGTTCCCCTGACTGAACTGTACCTACTATGTAATCCCTTTCTTCAATCTCATCCATCCCTTCTATTTCTTGATAACCCCACCCGTTTTTTATTAGTAGCGCGTATGTGTGTGTGTGTGTGTGTGTGTGTGTGTGTGTGTGTGTGTGTGTGTGTGTGTGTGTGTGTGTGTGTGTGTGTGTGTGTGTGTGTGTGTGTGTGTGTGTGTGTGTGTACTCACCTAGTACTCACCTAGTTGAGGTTGCAGGGGTCGAGTCCAAGCTCCTGGCCCTGCCTCTTCACTGGTCGCTACTAGGTCACTCTCCCTGAACCGTGAGCTTTATCATACCTCTGCTTAAAGCTATGTATGGATCCTGCCTCCACTACATCGCTTCCCAAACTATTCCACTTCCTGACTACTCTGGGGCTGAAGAAATACTTCCTAACATCCCTGTGATTCATCTGTGTCTTCAACTTCCAACTGTGTCCCCTTGTTGCTTTGTCCCAACTCTGGAACATCCTGTCTCTGTCTATCTTGTCAATTCCTCTCAGCATTTTGTATGTCGTTATCATGTCCCCCCTATCTCTCCTGTCCTCCAGTGTCGTCAGATTCATTTTCCTTAACCTCTCCTCGTAGGACATATCTCTTAGCTCTGGGACTAGTCTTGTTGCAAACCTTTGCACTTTCTCTAGTTTCTTTACGTGCTTGGCTAGGTTTGGGTTCCAGACTGGTGCCGCATACTCCAATATGGGCCTAACGTACACGGTATACAGGGTCTTGAACGATTCCTTATTAAGATGTCAGAATGCTGTTCTGAGGTTCGCTAGGCGCCCATATGCTGCAGCAGTTATTTGATTGATGTGCGCTTCAGGAGATGTGCCTGGTGTTATACTCACCCCAAGATCTTTTTCCTTGAGTGAGGTTTGTAGTCTCTGGCCCCCTAGACTGTATTCCGTCTGCGGTCTTCTTTGCTCTTCCCCCAATCTTCATGACTTTGCACTTGGTGTGTGTGTGTGTGTGTGTGTGTGTGTGTGTGTGTACTCACCTAATTGTGGTTGCAGGGGTTGAGACTCAGCTCCTGGCCCCGCCTCTTCACTGAATGCTACTAGGTCCTCTCTCTCCCTGCTCCATGAGCTTTTTCATACCTCATCTTAAAGCTATGTATGGTTCCTGCCTCCACTATCTCATTTGCTAGATTATTCCACTTCCTAACTACTCTATGACTGAAGAAATTCTTCCTAGCATCCCTTTGACTCATTTGGGTCAACTTCCAACTGTGACCCTTTGTTTCTGTGTCTCCTCTCTGGAACATCCTATCTCTGTCCACCTTGTCTAT
>NC_091293.1:71248874-71251374 GCF_038502225.1 Cherax quadricarinatus | reverse complement strand
GACAGAGAGACAGAACATATAAAATTGCGCCAATGAGAGGTTTGGAGGTTATTTAAGCCATTCCCGGAACCCGAGAATGAATCCATCAACTTTCGTCATGGGGCTCGTGAACGTGTCAATTGTTCCGAGAATCTGGTCCTCGTTACCGTACACAAGTGCTGAAAATTTGATGCCAGTTGAACTGCTCGCTGTCGAATTATGAGCGATAAAGTTCGGAATATTATAGAAAGAGATAAAAAATAACGGAAAAATTCAAGCAGCGTCTTCAAGGTCTCCCTTCAAGGATACCTGACTATTAATTATTAAACCTTCAGAATAAAGATCTCAGACAGAACAAGGATGGAGGATCCACACAGAATTCATTATATAAATGTTATTAATGTTATTTGGATAAACTTAAGAAATGACAATCTTACCGAATGGAGAAACTCAACATAACCGATAGGGAAGAATCCATCATTTTTAAACCACTGTACGGGTGGAGTTAGAACTCATGGCAAGTGAGTCGTAAAACGCCAGGCCAGTGTGTAAGCCACTAGCTTGGAGTTTTACGACTCACCTGCCATGAGTTCTAACCCCACCCGTACCTTGGTTTGTCTGCAATCGCGTTATTACGATTTATAGTTAACACCACTGACTATATAATTTAAGCTCCTAAACCCCTTAAGGGAGGTGGGAATGTTCCTTGACGCTGGTGAGGGGCTCTTGATCTAAAAAATTGGATCTGTGCTCCAGTTCCTTGAATTGAGCCTGAATACCTTCCATATCCCCCCCCCCCATGCGCTGTATAATACTACAGGTTTAGCGCTCCCTCATAATTATAATAAGCTGGAAATATAAACACAAATGCAGTACAATGTGATCCTTTATTGACAACGTTTCACCCACACAGTGGGCTTTTTCAAGTCACACAGATCTACCTGGGGTGGAAGGTACGGGAGTATTTATAGTCAGAATGTTGAGGTCAGGTGGAGAATGCTGCATCTGATGATCTACCGGGTGGGGTTATAGAGTCTTGGGTAGCTTGGCAGGGGTATTGGACAAGTTGTAGACCTTCTGCAGTGTTCTATGTTCTTATGTGGGATAGCGATGAAGAAGTTTCTTGGCGAGTGGTTCAGCTATGTTATAGAAGCCATTGTTCTGGTTGAAATTGTTGGTTATAGAGATAAACGATGATTCCAGGATTCTTCTGTATTGAGTGTTGTCTTCTGTGGCTATAAGTCTTGAGTTTCTGTAGTTAATTAAATGGTTGTGTGAATTGCGATGTTGTACACAGGCATTCCGTGTATCCGTGTGTGACTTGAAAAAGCCCACTGTGTGGGTGAAACGTTGTCAATAAAGGATCACATTGTACTGCATTTGTGTTTATATTTCAATTGTGTCGGTATTTTATACCATTTATTTCCATTATAATAAGCTCATAATAATAGGACCCGGTAGATGACTCTCCACCATCAAGTTTACACACAACAATCAAACAGATGACCACCCTCGACCGGTCACTCTCAGCAGCTTATCTGATAACTGGGTAACACTTCCTCCAATTTTACGTCAGAAATTAAGAAATTCCTAACAATAATGATCGCTGTCATTTTGAGGCAGAGAGCCAGCCCGGCATCTGCCATACGTCACCACTCCTTCGTTGCCAACTACATTCGTCAACCTTCTTCACAATGAGTAGTTGACAGCTGACGACTCCAAGCCTCCTGTGTCGCTCCGTATGATTCATTCTTTGTAACTGAGTCATCTGGATCATCCAGAAAGGACGTACGCCCCCCATCCCTCAAATCCCCACGAAAAAAAAACGTCTGTGTTCACAATATCCAGCATATCCGAGTTCGGATGCTCTCTTGTGCTTGTAAATGTTCTACCATTTCAACATATATGGGAACCTACAATGTGCCGTTCTCTACGTTTCAGTCAACTATGCAGAAGTGTATATATGTCTTATTACACACATACAAGAACACTGGAACCTGTACGTGCCTCACTTGCCATTCTTCTGCATTTTAAATATTTTCACTTTACACATCATAGCGGAAGAACCACTAGTCTTTTCTCCTCCTTCTATGTACCCAGAACACAGTACAGTATCTGTCTGTTATTCCCTATCCTTCCCTTCCCATCCCCTACTTTCCATATCGTCTTTAATCCTTGTATCCTTCTATCCTTGAATCGTTCAGCTCAATATCAAAGCGAGGAAGGAGCTAGGAAAGGAACACCAGCACTAAGTTTGGATTCGATCATATGTCACCAGGATGTTAACAGATGTCACCAGGACGTTAACATATGTCACCAGGATGTTAACAGATGTCACCAGGACGTTAACAGATGTCACCAGGACGTTAACAGATGTCACCAGGACGTTAACATATGTCACCAGGATGTTAACAGATGTCACCAGGACGTTAACAGATGTCACAAGAACGTTAACAGATGTCACCAGGACGTTAACAGATGTCACCAGGATGTTAACAAATGTCACCAGGATGCTACTAGA